>NW_028261393.1:6959801-7144801 GCF_051295495.1 Thamnophis sirtalis
CAGGACAGCCCAGGGGTGGGTGGACAGGGCCAAATGCTCACCGGAACTTCTGCTTCGCCCGAACCAGCTGAATCCCACCCCTGTGTGAACTAGCTTGACGCTACTCCCCAAACGGCTGCCATGTTTCCTTTTTGCACTGTGGTAGACCGGGCTGAAGCTACACTGGCCTGATCTTTCATCTTCACCCCGAGTAGACCGAGATGGCCCCGCAGGATGGATTCAACCCACAAGCCTTGAGTTTGACACCCCTGGGCTTGGGGAGTCCTCAAACCAACAAAAGCACTGAAAATTTTCCCAGCAGGAAGTCAGATCAACCGCTCAGCATGCACATCTCCACACAATGCGTGGTTGAAATTTTGGGAGGTCTGCAACCTTTTGCCCATCGACCTCTTTGCAATGTAAGCCTGCGTTGACACCTACGCGAAGTTCAGTGGTGGGATTCAGCCGGTTCGCACCTATTCGGGAGAGCCGGTTGGTAACTTTCTAAGAGGTTCAGAGATCCGGTTGTTGGAAGAAATATCCTTTTGGTTTTTTTTCCACTTTACAGGGCTAATCCTGTAAGGAAGGCAGGAAGGAAACATTCTGGTGTTGGTTCTAGCCTAATCTTTGTTGCCCTCTTACAGAAACTGCCTCTCTGGTTAATCCTTAGTACATTGCAACAGCTAAGGCGAAGCGCCCATCGATGTGAGTGATGTTGAGTTGGCCATGCCCACCCAGTCACATGACCACCGAGCCCCGCCTACCCAGCTGGTCATTAGGGCAGAGAACCGGTTGTTAAATTATTTGAATCCCACCACTGGCGCAGTTGCAGTCTAGTCCAAATCAAGCTTTTGTGAAGGAGGGGAAGTGCACGGAACGGGATTGAATGATTAAGTAACGTTTGGGAAGAGGGTCATAATCCAGAAGTAGATCAAGATTGTCACCGGCATGCATGTTTCCTATTTTTTATTCAATCTTCTGATCCTGTGTTTATTTATTCCCATTGCAAAGACTCTTAAGCAACGTATGCTCCCGTTCAAATACAAAGCCAGTTCATAAGTAATTCCGGGGGGAAGTCTGTGATAACTGAACTAAGCAAATGGTTGTAAGGCGAGGACTATCAGCAGCTGGATTTGCCAAGCCAGCTATGATTTCATGGAAATTGTGGCCGCAATATGCATTCTCTAGGGGTACGATGTCTTCCTTTGTTAGTGTGTGAATTGCTTAGAATGGCAATAGTGGTGCCTGCTGGAAGAAGTCGTAGTTTCAAGCGTTAACCTCCAGAGGGCAGGATTTGCTACAAATTCAAATACAAATTCAATCATTGGCAACAAAGCGGTTGAGTGGATTTCAACAGAGCTTCGTTCTCTTTGATGGCTGAGGATGATGGAGCATCAAGTGGAGAGCACTAAAGAAAGCCGGAATAAGGCCAACATTCCTCCACGTTGCAGGAGCAATCCCAAAATGACCCAGATATGAAGAACTTCCAGGAACCTCAACAACTTCTGGTGTTTTACTTCAGCCACATCAACATCCATTCAATTGTTGAAAGAAACATCCTGGGTTCTGTTCAAAGTGAGGGGAAAAGACACTGGATTCATGGAAGTTGCTTGGAAAGAAGGTTTATTGATAATGGACAGAACCACGTGGTTTGAGGTCCGGGGGGGGGGGGGGGGGGAAGGCCAGAGATGTGGAGAGTGCCTGGGTTTTATGCCCTCTCTGGGAGTTTGAATTTGAGCTTGAATTCTGCTTGCTTGTCAGACTCCCATGGAGCCATGCAGGGGCAACTCTGTAGGCTGTCCTGAGTCCCAGGCTTGGTTGAGCCTTGCTGGGTGATGTAATCTTCCCAGGTGCCATGTGGTGAGATGGGTAGAGGGCTAATCCCACCTTTGTTGCATCTTGGGTGAAGGCATTTGCCTATGAATAGACTTAGCTATCTCTTTGTCTCTTAAGTGCTTAACATCTGCTGTGGCAGTGGTGGGATTCAGCCAGTTCGCACCTATCCGGGAGAACCGGTTGTTAACTTTCTAAGCAGTTCGGAGAATCGGTTGTTAGAAGAAATCTCCTTTTGGTTTTTCCCATTTTACAGGGCTAATCCTGTAAGGAAGGCAGGAAGGAAACATTCTGGTGTTGTTTCTAGCCTGATCTTTATTGCCCTGCTTACAGAAACTGCCTCTCTGGTTAACCCTTATTACATTGTCACAGCTAAGTTGAAGCGCCCATCAACTTGCGTGATGTTGAGTTGGCCACGCCCACCCAGTCACATGACCACCGAGCCCCGCCTACCCAGTTAGTCATTAAGGCAGAGAACCGGTTGTTGAATTATTTGAATCCCACCACTGTGCTGTGGGCTATTGAGGTGAGTCTGTTTCCTGCCTAAAACATGTTTCTCCATTAATATAATATTTATGAAACATATTCCCCCTTTTTAATATGTCCTAGAACAGTGTTTCTCAACCTTGGTGACTTTAAGTCCACGGGACTTCAACTCCCAGAATCCCCCAGCCAGCTCTGCTGGCTGGGGGAATTCTGGGAGTTGAAGTCCACGGGACTTAAAGTCACCAAGGTTGAGAAACACTGTCGTAGAATATTTCATTTTTCTAGAAGGGGGTTGAGTGCTAACTTCCTACTCTGCTACGATGGCTGGGAACAATGGGGGCTGTAGTCTCAAATATCTGGGGGTCATTGGGTGGCTCTGTATTTTTCATAGAAGACACAAACTTACCTTTATTAAACCTGTGTTGACTCTGGATAGTCTTTGTTTTCCTCAAATTCTTGGACTTTCCTCCCAATTTTTTTTTAGAGCATTGCTAGGACTAAAGTTTCTGTTATCACCCGTTTTATACTTTGTCCCTTGATTGTGTCCCTCACATGACATTCTTGTTCACGACCCTGTTTATAGAAAACACGTTTTTGCTCCTTTTTCTTTCTTTTATATATTTTATTTATACATTTTTCTATACATTGGTGCTTAGCAAACAGTGTATCGTCTGAGTCAATTTATGTTATACATAATAATAATGGTAATAATGTAAGAGCCGAGGGGGCGCAGTGGTTAGAGTGCAGTACTGCAGCCACTTTAGCTGACTGTTAGCTGCAGTTCGGCGGTTCAAATCTCACCGGCTCAAGGTTGACTCAGCCTTCCATCCTTCCGAAGTGGGTGAAATGAGGACCCAGACTGTGAGGGCGATATGCTGACTCTGTAAACCGCTTGGAGAGGGCTGAAAGCCCTATGAAGTGGTATATAAGTCTAATTGCTATTGCTATAATAAGGTAAAGGTTCCCCTTGCACATCTGTGCTAGTTGTTCCCGACTCTAGGGGGCGATGCTCATCTCTGTTTCAAAGCCAAAGAGCCAGCGCTGTCTCCGTGGTCATGTGGCCGGCATGACTAAACGCCGAAGGCGCATGGGATGCTGTTCCCTTCCCACCAAAGGTGGTTCCTATTTTTTTACTTGCATTTTTACCTGCTTTCGAACTGCTAGGTTGGCAGAAGCTGGGACAAGTAACGGGATCTCACTCCGTTATACGGCGCTAGGGATTCAAACTGCCGAACTACCAACCTTTCTGATCAACAGTGTCTTAGCCACTGAGCCACCACATTCCTAATAATGGTAATATTATTTGCTTATACATATTAATCCCCTTTCAACTTCCACCTTGTTCCCTTTTCTGCGATGTTTGTCCGAAGGCCGCAAAAACACATCACAGGAACCCAGGACTCCGCAACTGTCATAAATACGAACTCATTGCCAAGTGGGCGAATTTTGATCCCGTGACCGTGGGAATGCTGCGACGGTCGTAGGTGTGAAAAATGGCCCTAAGTCAATTTTTTTTCCCCGACGCCGTTGTCACTTCAAATCGTCACTAAACGAACGGTTGTAAGTTCAGGACTTACCTGTGCTTAAAAATGTTAAACATCCTGCACCCCCATCCCATCCCTTCTTCCCACCGCAGACTGAAGTTTCCCAAGGGAAGTGATGAATGGCAGGTAAACACAGGGGAATCGGACAGGATCAGGCATGTTTTGATTGGCAGCCCAGCCTGGCACACGTGTGAGAAACTGCTTTTTCCCACAGGCCAGACAGTGAGATTGTGCCGTGTTTGCGCAACTTGCCAAGGGTGGTCTCTGCAAAGGCGGGGAACGATGCTTTCCCTACCAATTTATTCTTATGACCCAAAGAGCTGCTGATTCTGTTCTACAGAGGAATGTTTGAGTCTGTCATCTGCACCTCCATAACTGCCTGGTTTGGCTCTGCAACCAAACAAGACAGACACGGACTTCAGAGGATAATTAGATCGGCAGAAAAAGCAATTTGCTACCAACCTGCCTTCCATTGAGGATCTGCACACGGCACAAGTCAAAAAGAGGGCCGGAAAATATCTACAGACCCCTCACATAAATGGTTTCAACTTCTACCCTCAAAACGATGCTATAGGGCACTGCACACCAGAACAACTATCCACAAGGACAGTTCCCGCCCCCCTCCGAATGCCATAACTCTGATAAACAACTAATCACCACAACACTGTCCAATTATTTACTAGGACTGTATTAGTATTATTCTTCTCTTCCTTCCTAGTACCTATCTCTTCCCACTTATGACTATAGCCATGTTGCTTGTGTCTTTACAATTTATATTGTTTCATTTGTTTCCTAGTATGATTTGATTGCTTATTAGTAACCATTGGCTATCACTAAGTGTTGTGCCTTATGATTCTTGATGAATATATTCTATTTTTCTTTATGTACACTGAGAGCATCTGCACCAAAGACAAATTCCTTGTGTGTCCAATCACACTTGGCCAATAAAGAATTCTATTCTATTCTATTCTATTCTATTCTACTTACTTCTATTCTATTCTATTTTACTTACTTCTATTCTATTCTATTCTATTCTATTCTAGTCTAGTCTAGTCTATTCCATTCCACTCCACTCCATTCCACCCTACATTCTATTCTATTCTATTCTATTCTATTCTATTCCACTCCACTCCAAATTCTACATTCTACATTCTACATTCTACATTCTACATTCTACATTCTACATTCTACATTCTACATTCTCTACTCTACTCTACTCTACTCCACTCCACTCCACTCCACTCCACTCCACTCCACTCCATTCCACTTCTACCTCTACCTCTACCTCTACCTCTACCTCTACTTCTAGTCTAGTCTAGTCTAGTCCAGTCCAGTCCAGTCTAGTCTAGTCTAGTCTAGTCCAGTCCAGTCCAGTCCAGTCCAGTCCAGTCCAGTCCAGTCCAGTCCATTCTAGTCTAGTCTAGTCTAGTCTTGTCTATTCCTATTATATTCTAGTCTATTCTAGTCTTGTCTATTCTTATTCTAGTCTAGTCTAGTCTAGTCCAGTCCAGTCTATTCTTATTCTATTCTATTAGAATTCTATTCTATTCTATTCACTTCACTTCACTTCTATTCTATTCTATTCTATTCTCACTCTGAGGTTAGTCCTTAGCTATCTGACAGTCATTGAGGCCAGTTGGGGATTTATCTATACCTTCAGGATCCTCTGAGTCAGAGTGCAAATAAGTATGTGTGGAACCTTCTTGGAACTGCTGAAAGGACACACGCTTCTATTCCACACCATTCAGAACTAAAGAAGCTTCTTGGATGTGAAGCAAAATGTTTTCAAGGGGTAATACCCTCCCCCCACCAAGAAAGTCCAGTTGCCTTTTGAAAAAAAAAAGCCCTTTTGGGACAACCATGACCCAGGATGATTGAAAGTCTCCAGAGACATGAAACTGAAAGTGATTCATCTCAGAAAGTGTTTGCTGGGGAAGGAAAGTGTAAAAGGAGAAGTCCTTTGAGCTGTTCAACTCCTAGGGACTTTTACATACTTATTTAGGAAGCTCCCTTAGAAGCAAGGAAGATTAGGGTGTTTTTGTTGGGATTCTTGGTGATTTCCCATCTAAGTCACATCAAATGTTTCTAGATTGGTCAACGTTGGTTAATGCTGTCCTATACCCAGGCCTGGTCCTTCAGCACCACTTCTCCTCCTCTGGCCTCCTCTGCCCATGACCATTAGTGGAGAAAATAAGCGTGAGAACCTCCATGGACAATACCTGCTCTTTGGAGAATGCATCTCTCAATGAACTTCATAGGGTGGGGTGAGAACATAATCCAGCTCTTTAGGGGTTTCTTATTAGCAAGAGCTTCATAAATATTCAAATATGTGTAGTGTTTCCTAATCTTGGACATTTCTGGGTGCGAAGATTTCAACTCCCAGAGTTCCAATGTCAACATGATCATTGATAAAAATTCTGGCAGTTGAAACCCATGCCCTCTGGAGGTCTTCTCCAACCCTTCACAAGAGCCTCAGGACTTGGCTCTACCAGTTGGCTTGTGGCTCCAAAGTAGAGGCTTCATGCGGGGTGGGGGGAGGGGGCAGTTGATAGATTAATATCAGATCCCCACCAGCCCCCTATTCAACCTACTCCCTCCCTCCCCATCTTTGAACTATTGTACTTTGTGGTTTTTATATTTTTGTAGTGTTTTATTTATACAGTTTTATCTTTTTAATATTTTAAACCACTCAGAGTTACACAGTGGTAAGACGGGTGGCCAAAAGATTTGATAAATAAATTAGATAGATAGATAGATAGATAGATAGATAGATAGATAGATGATAGATAGATAGATAGATAGATAGATAGATAGATAGATAGATAGATAGACAGACAGATAGATTAGATAGATAGAGAGATAAATAGTGATAGATAGATGATAGACAGACAGACAGACAGACAGATAGATTAATATTGATTGATGGATTGATGGCTAGAGGGCTAGATGGCTGAAACAGTATAGGGGGGGGGTGGCACTAGAAGACCTCCACGGTCCCTTCCAACTCTGCTATTGTATTGTATTGTATTGCTGACTGCAGGCTGCCTGCAATTTGGCAGTTCAAATCTCACCAGGCTCAAGGTTGACTCAGCCTTCCTCCACCCTTCCAATGTCGGTAAAATGAGGACCCGGTTTGTTGGGGACAATAATGCTGCCTCTGTAAACCGCTTAGAGAGGGCTGTAAAGCACTGTGAAGCGGTATATAAGTCTAAGTGCTATTGCTAATATTCACATGATTACTCTCTAGCCACGAATTTAAATTTCCCCTATTGTTCCATTAAAGATAACAATTTGATAATAACTGATAAGGAGGACACGGATTGCTTCAAAGGACTTTAGGCAGTTCTCAAACTTAAAGCAATGACTAATCCAGGATGGTGCTGTATATGGTGGGAAGGGGTGAAAGATTTGCAATACCCAGCAGCAAAGATCACCGCCAGATTGCAAACTTCTAGATAGGAAGAGTCTAATCTTTTAATATGAAACGAAATTATTTTGATTGTTGACATTGTAAGTTAGGTTTTAACACAATCCAGTTCCCTGACTGCGACTCACCTCATTGTCCCTTGTTTTGTGCCCTTCTTTCATACTCGGTGTAGTTTTTAATAAGGATTGTTTTATATAATTGGTTTATTGATTTGCTTTGGGAGTTGAAGTCTTCCCGTCTTAAAGTTCAGGTCAAGTTTGAAAAACGCTGTTCTAAACCGTCTCAAACTCAACGAGTACAGATAGTCCTCGGCTTATAACTGCAGTTGGGACCAGGATTACTGTCGCTAAGCCAGACAGTTGTTAAGTGAGTGGCACCTGATTTTACAACCATTTTTTGCCATGGTTCAGAGGTGGGTTGCTCCTGGTTCGGCCCAGATTGGACGAACCAGTAGTAGCAGCAATGGGCGAGCTGGTAGTAGCAGCTCTGCCCACCCACTCGGACGCTGCTGCGCATGTGCAGAAGCGTCGCACGCCCGAACCGGTAGTAAAAAAAAAAATTGGCAACCCACCACTGCCATGGTTGTTAAGTGAATGATGCAGTCACTAAGCGAATTCGGCGTCCCTTACCGACTTTGCTTGTTGGAAACTTGCTGGGGAAGTGTCAAATGGCAATCACACAACATCCCCAGGATTTTGCAACCCTTGTAATTACATGTCCATTGCCTGCATTTTGCTACGATTGTCGTAAGTGTGAGGACCAGGTATAAGGCACTTTTTTCCAGTGCTGCAGAAAGTTTTTTGTAGTGTTTTATTTATACAGTTTTATCTTTTTAATATTTTAAACCACTCAGAATTACACAGTGGTAAGACGGGTGGCCAAAAGATTTGATAAATAAATTAGATAGATAGATAGATAGATAGATAGATAGATAGATAGATAGATAGATAGATAGATAGATAGATAGATAGATAGACAGACAGACAGACAGACAGACAGACAGATACAGACAGACAGACAGACAGAGATAGATAAATAGATAAGAGATAGATAGACAGACAGACAGACAGACTGACAGAGATAGATAAATAGATGATAGATAGATAGATAGATAGATAGATAGATAGATAGATAGATAGATAGATAGATGATAGATAGATGATAGATAGATGATAGATAGATAGATAGATAGATAGATGATAGATAGATAGATGATAGATAGATAGATAGATAGATAGATAGATAGATAGATGATAGATAGATAGATAGATGATAGATAGATGATAGATAGATAGATAGATAGATAGATAGATAGATGATAGATAAATGATAGATAGATGATAGATAGATAGATAGATAGATAGATAGATGATAGATAGATAGATAGATGATAGATAGATGATAGATAGATAGATAGATAGATAGAGATAGATAGATAGATAGATAGATAGATAGATAGATAGATGATAGATAGATAGATAGATAGATAGATAGATAGATAGATAGATAGATAGATAGATAGATAGATAGATAGATAGATAGATAGTAGATAGGTAGGTAGGTAGGGACTAGAAGACCTCCAAGGTCCCTTCCAACTCTGCTATTGTATTGTATTGTTGCTACGATTGTCGTAAGTGTGAGGACCAGGTATAAGGCACTTTTTTCCAGTGCTGCAGAAAGTTTGAATAGTCACTAAACAAAGGGTCGTAAATCAAGGAGGGCCTTGTAAAAAGCAACTGTCCCAAAGGGCAACCAAAGTGGGTTCAGTTGTTCCCCTGAGTGGTGGGAATTTTCTGCCTCAGTTCTAGGAGTGTTGAGAACGGGGGCAGGGTTGCACCGAGATTTGGACGTGATAGAATGAATTGTTATGACAGGAAGGAGTGGCTGCTCTTCCAGTTGGAACCAGACAAGCAGTTCTGCATTTTATTCTTATCACTGTCCCACAGGGCATCTGTCTGCAGCACAGGAAAATATTCACCAAATGGAAAGAAAGATAAAGAAAGGAAAGAAAGGAGGGAAGGAAGAGAGGAAGGAAAGGGGAAGAGAGATGAGAGGAATAAAGGGAAGAAATAAAAGAAATAAAAAGAAAGGAAAGAAGAAAGGAAGGGAGGGAGGGGAAAGAAAGGATGGAAAGAAATGAAGGAAAGGAAAAGAAAGGAAAGAAGGAAAGAAGGGGATGGGAAGAGAGAAGAGAGGAATAAAGGGAAAGGGAGAAAAAGAAAGAAAACCAAAGGAGGAAAAAAGAAAGAAAGAAGAAAGGACAAGATGAAAAGGAAAGAAAAGAAGGAAGAAAAGAAAAGGAAAGAATGAAAGAAGGGGATGGGAAGAGAGAAGAGAGGAATAAAGGGAAAGGAAGAAAAAGAAAGAACAAAAGAAGGAAAAAAGAAAGAAAGAAGAAAGGACAAGATGAAAAGGAAATGAAAGAAGGAAGAAAAGAAAAGGAAAGAAGGAAGGAAGGATGAAGGGGAGGGGAAGTGAGAGGAATAAAGGGAAAGGAAATGGAAGAAATAAAAGAAAGAAAATGAAAGGAAAGAAAGAAGAAAGGAAAGGAAGGAAGGAAGAAAGAAAGAAAGAAAAGTCTATTGAATTCAATTTATAAGTTTCATAATGCAGCCTTTGATCTTATTGACTGAAGATAAGATAATTTGACTGGCCAACAGAGCAGACAAGAATACAGATATAAAGGAAACCCTTTGCCCAATGAATGCCCTGTCAGAAGCTGGCATCCAGACCAGCTTCTTTTTCTCTACCAGCATTTGCATTACTTTTTCTTTTTTCTTTTCTTTTCTTTTTTCTTTTCTTTTCTTCTTATTCCTATGCAGATGGGGGCATTATTGTTAGCCCTTTGAGGTAGCCCAAGCACCAACAACGAATCCTCTTATTTTTATTGCAAGGTTTCATGAATAAAATGGCCCAAGTCTAACAGTATTTTGCCCCCTTCTCTCTTTTTATACACTCTGGGGAACTAGGGAGGGTTCCTTCTGAAACGCTTCCCACGCCTCCCTCTCCTTCCAGAGGCTGAGACCATTTTTTGCATGACAGTTGTCTAAACTAGGGCTCTCCAACCTTTACGACTTGTGAACTTCAACTCCCAGAATTCCTCAGCCAATTCTGGGAGTTGAAGTCCACAAGTCGTTAAAGTTGCCCAGGATGGAGAGCCCTAGTCTAAACTGCAGCTCTTCCTCCGGTCTCTCAAGGCCATTCCCACAACCCATTACTGGCTTTCATTATAAAAGGGGTCATCATTTTGACTTTTTTTCACTTTTCCTCCCTTAGAACCTGCTGCCTTCCTCCCTCCCTGCTTCCTATCCTTAATACGGGTAGTCCTCCACTTATAACAGTTCACTTAATGACTGTTCAAAGTTACAGCAGCACTGAAAAAGGGTTGTTTTTCACACTTATGACCGTTCCAGCATCCCCATGGTCACGCGATCAAAATTCAAATGCTTGGCCTCATGTTTATGACCATTGCAGTGTCCTGAGGTCATGGGATCCCCTTTCGCGACCTAGATAATTGATTTTGAAGGAAGATATGTGGGGCGTGCACAATAATATAATATGCTTAATTTGAATATTTAGGCATATAAATGCACTCCATATATAGGTACGTATTGCAATGTGTGAGCTGAGGTGGCGCAGTGGTTAGAGTGCAGCACTGCAGGCTACTTCAGCTGACTGCTAGCTGCAGTTTGGCAGTTCAAATCCCACCAGGCTCAAGGTTGACTCAGCCTTCCATCCTTCTGAGTTGGGCAAAATGAGGACCCAAATTGTTGGGGGCAAGAGACTGACTCTGTAAACCGCTTAGAGAGGGCTGTAAAGCAGTATATAAGTCTAAGTGCTATTGCTATTGCTCCTGAAAAGCAAAGTCAATGAGTAAGCCAGGTTCCCTTAACAATCGTGTTACTAACTTAACCATTGCAGTATTCACTTAAAACTGGAGCCAGGAAGGTGGTTAAAAATGGGACAGAATTCAATTCATAACTATTCTTACGTAGGGACAGAACTCTTGGGCTCAATGCTAGTCGTAAGTCGAGGATTGCTGTGCCTATTACTATCCTTCTCTCCTCATAATACTTGTTCCAGTGGTGGGATTCAGCCAGTTCGCATCTATTCAGGAGAACCGGTTGGTAACTTTCTAAGCAGTTCAGAGAACTGATTTTTGGAAGAAATTTTTTGTTTTTTCCCACTTTCCAGGGCTAATCCTGTAAGGAAGGCAGGAAGGAAACATTCTGGTGTTGTTTCTAGCCTGATCTTTATTGCCCTGCTTACAGAAACTGCCTCTCCAGTTAGCCCTTATTACCATTGTAACAACTAAGGCGAAGTGCCCATCGACCTGAGTGACATTGACTTGGCCACGCCCACATGATCACATGACCACCGAGCCCCGCCTACCCAGCTGGTCATTAGGGCAGAGAACTGGTTGGTAAATTATTTGAATCCCACCACTGACTTGTTCCTTCCCTCCGCTGTGTAATCTCATTTACGTCTGGTTCTTTCTAGTGCCAAACCTAAGAGCAAATATTATTTCAGTCCACTTACCTCTTGGCAAAAAACAAACAAAACCCTTGCATCATTCAGAAAGGCATGTTACAGGAAACGAATAGACATAGTTATGATTTGAGGTTTAAGAGGTAGGTTTCCCTTTCTTTCGGAACAGCCAAATAACAAGTTGCACAAACTGACACACACGGAGAGATACCATCAATTAAATTTATTCAGCTTTTCCTGGTCTGGTCACATAGGCAGGTGTTTCCAAAAGATAAACTTAACATAAAATAATATGCCCCCTCCCCCTTCGGGGACATCAAAAGCTCCCCTCACCCCAATTGGTTTCACCTTGTATTTTGTAAGTTTTGGAGGATGTATCTGGTAGGTAGATTAACCCTCTTTGATGGGGTTTTTTTTGTAACATAACAGCGGTTGTGTGGATTAGGTTAGATTGTTGTTGGAGGTCTTGATGCTGTTCTTTTGGTATTAAATTTTGTTTAGTCAGACCAGGGGTGGGTTCCTGCCAGTTCTGACCTCGTCTATAGAAGAGGTTCCACAAATCTACAGTGCCGTTTAGAACCGGTTCCAGCTCCCTCCCTCCACCCGTCCGCACATCATCAAGATGAAGAGCGAGAGGAGGAATTCTGGGAGTTGGAAGTCGACAAGTCTTAAAGCTGTCAAGTTTGAACACCTCTGGGTTTTTTTTCTCTAAAGGGTTGGGGTGCAAGGGTCTTGTAACTTGACAGCTTTAAGACTTGCACACTTCAGTGCCAGAGTTCCTGAGCCAACATGACTGGAGGAGGAATTCTGGGAGTTGAAGTCCACAAGTCTTAAAGCTGTCAAGTTTGAACACCTCTGGTTTTTTCTCTCTAAAAGGTTGGGGTGCAAGGGTCTCGTAACTTGACAGCTTTAAGACTTGCACACTTCAGTGCCAGAGTTCCTGAGCCAACATGACTGGAGGAGGAATTCTGGGAGTTGAAGTCCACAAGTCTTAAAGCTGTCAAGTTTGAACACCTCTGGGGTTTTTTCTCTCTAAAGGGTTGGAGTGCAAGTGTCTTGTAACTTGACAGCTTTAAGACTTGCACACTTCAATGTCAGAGTTCCTGAGCCAACATTTTGGTTGCTAAGCAAGAGCGTTGTTAAGTGAGTTTCACCATATTTTACAAGTTGACCATGCCCACCCAGTCACATGACTGCCAAGCCATTCCCACTCGGTCATGTAGGTGGCAAGCCACTCCCACCTGATCACATGGCCAGCAAGCCACTCCCACAAAGCAGGCCACACCTACAGAAGAGGTTCTAAAAAATTTTGAAACCCACCACTGGCCTCCTCCCTCTTCCTGGATTCACTCAGATGTTTTATAAAACCCACAGCCTGTGCGCATGCACACAATCTTCTAGCTGCCCCTCTGCCTCTTCCCTCTTCCCCAACATCCTCCCCCCCTCCAACCCCAGCCACTCACCAGTTCTTTCTTCTTCTGGTTCTTCTTCTGAGAACTTTTTGGCAGCATGGTGCAGATCGGCGGGACGAGTGAAAGAGCGAACGAGGGGAGGGAGTGTTCCAGTACAGGGCCTCCTGACCAACGAGTATGGGAAGGCATGCTAAATTTCACCATTCGGTATGGCCATACTGGTCCGTACTGGTTGAAACCCACCCCTGCGCCCCGGCACGCGTGCCATTGGTTCGCCATCACAGCTCCAGTGGAAGGCTAGAATTAAGGTTTTATTGTTCTATGACAGCCTTTTTCAACCCCGGTCCCCGGAAGATGTGTGGAATTGCGATACTGCCTGGGGAATTCTGGTTAAAATCCACCCATCTTCAAGTGACCGAGGTTGAGAATCTCTCCATTAAGAGATAAAAGAGAAATGACATTTCAATCCTAGGAAAGGATTGAAACGTGGAAAGGATTGAAATGTCGGGGGGCGGGGGGAGAGACTAAAATAGTCCTGCCTTGGTTGTATGAGGTATAATAAGAGAAGCAGAGGGAATGTTGGCTGGAGAATTCTGGGAGTTGAAGTCCACACATCTGTGTTTGAAAACCACTGGAGCAAGGTAAAACCCGAGCTGTGAGATATAAAGGCAGTTTAGGCGCATAATAATATTCCAGATTCAGTGGTGGGATTCAAACATTTTTACTACTGGTTCTGTGGGTGGGGCTTGGTGGGCGTGGCATGGCTTGGTGGGCGTGGCAAGGGAAGGTTACTGTAAAATCCCCATTCGTTCCTGATCAGCTGGTACTCGAGATGGGGGTGGGTCCAGAGAGAGTGATATTTACCAGTTGTCCGAACTACTCAAAATTTCCGCTACCGGGTCTCCAGAACTGGTCAGAACCTGCTGAATACCACCTCTGATCCAGATCCTTGGGAAATTCTTGATAGGTGGATAAAACATCTGGTCTAAACATCTGGCGGATTGTGCGGTCAGCAATGACAACAGCAACCCAGGGGGGGAAAAACAGAAGGTTGAAATTTGCAGGGTGGAGTCAGTCTTTCTGCCACCTCCTTACCTGCTTCCACAGGTATTTATTATATGGTAGCCTAAATAGCCATTTCCTCTATTATTACGGTACAAATAATATGTAATTATTAAGCAGAAATGATGGCTGCCAGGTGTGGGAAGCAGAAGCCACTTGAATGGAGAAGTGGGCAGGAGGGAGTTCCTTCTTCCTGCTTCTCTTTCTGCAAACGTAACTACAGGTAGTTCTCAACTTACAAACATTTGTTTACCAACCAAAGTCACAACAGCCCTGAAAATGGTGACTTATGATTGGTCCTTGCCCTTATGACTGTCCCAGCATCCCTCCACAGTCACATAATTTGGGCACTTGGCAACTGTCACATATTAATGATAATTGTAATATCCCAGATCACTTTTTCTGACCTTCCCAGCTGGTGTCTGCCAAACCGAGTCAATGGGAGAAGCCAAATTCGCTCAGTGACCACACGATCCACTTAACAATGCCATTTCCTGCTGGCTGGAGAATTCTGGGAGTTGAAGTTCAGCTTTCAAGAAGAGATCGGACTGCCATCTGTCCGAAATGGTGTAGGTCTCCTGCTTGAGCGGAGGGAGGGGGTTGGACTAGATGATCTACAAGGTCCCTTCCAACTCTGTTAATCTGTTACCCTCTTAAAGTCAGCAAGTTTGGAAAACGCTTTAGAGATTTATTAGTAACCTATGACTATCACTAAGAGTTGCATCTTATAATTCTTGATGAATGTATCCTATTTTATTTTTCTTTATGTATTATGCACCAAGGACAAATTCCTTGTGTGTCCAATCACAGTTGGCCAATAAAGAATTCTATTCTATTCTATTCTATTCTATTCTATTCTATTCTATTCTATTCTATTCTATTCTATTCTATTCTATTCTATTCTATTCTATTCTATTCTATTCCATTCCATTCCACTCCACTCCACTCCACTCCACTCCACATTCTACATTCTACATTCTACATTCTACATTCTACATTCTACATTCTATTCTATTCTATTCTATTCTATTCTATTTTATTCTATTCTATTCTATTCTATTCTATTCTATTCTATTCTATTCCACTCCACTCCACTCCACTCCACTCCACTCCACTCCACTCCACTCCACTCCACATTCTACATTCTACATTCTACATTCTACATTCTACATTCTACATTCTATTCTATTCTATTCTATTCTATTCTATTCTATTCTATTCTATTCCATTCCACTCCACTCCACTCCACTCCACTCCACTCCACTCCACTCCACTCCACTCCACATTCTACATTCTACATTCTACATTCTACATTCTATTCTATTCTATTCTATTCTATTCTATTCTATTCTATTCTACTCTACTCTACTCTACTCTACTCTACTCTACTCTACTCTACTCTACTCTACTCTACTCTACTCTACTCTATTCAAGTGCTGAAAGGTCTGATCAATGCGGCTTTAGATCCATCCACGGCAGGCAACTTTTAACCAAATAACAGAGTTGGAAGGGACCTGGGAGGTCTTCTAGTCCCTGGTGGAATAGGAGACCATTCCAGACAAGCAGTTGTCCAATCTCTTACTAATGCTGATCTAAAACTTCCAGCAATGCAGCCGGGCCCAGAATGCAGAATGCTGGGAGTTGTAGTTCAGCATCCTCCAGAAACCTCAACTCCCCCCCCTTTTTTTTTGGCAAACCAGTTCAAATACTGTCTAGTTTTTTTGAAGTAGTTGTCTGCCAAAAAAAAAAAAAAAAAGAGGAACCTTTGCACCCAGTTCTCTCCCTGCTTGTCATCTGCTGCTGAATTCCCTGCTTTGGGCTGAGCTGTCATTCCAAAAGCCACTTTTTTTTTTTCCTTTTCGTGGCAGGGCAGATTCTCCACACACACCCAAAAGCACAGCTGGGATTTTCCTACTCTTCTTCCTCCTCCATCCATCCCCCACCCCCATCCAATTCAGAGCAAAACTGTCCAGGGCAGTTAGTTCCCTCTCCCCCCCCCCCCAACAAACCCCTTTCCAGCCAGCCTTGTGATGTCACTGGTTTTGGTTTTTTTCCAAAGCAGGGTTGTAAAACTTGTTTGAAAAACCAGGAAGAAGCCGAGAGGGGCAGGCAGCTCCTGGAGGCTGACACTGCAGGCTGCAGCGGTGGTGGCAGGAGATCAGCCGTTCCACTTCTGAGCAGGAAGGAAGGAAGGAGGAAAGCAGGCACGCACCCGAAAGAGACGCTTGGCTTTGCAAATTGCAAGAAACAGGGGGGCCCCTTACCAGGTGAGTGACAGCTGCCTCTCACTTCGGGATAAGACTCCCCTCTCCCTCCATGCCAAAAGGTGATGGTGAAAGAAGCCAGGAGTTAGCTGGGCAGGCAGGTATGGGGGAGAAGGAAAGAGGAAACGGTGGGGGGGGGGGAGAGCAGAGGGTAGAGGAGAAAGACCGAAGGGCCATCTGGAGAAAAATAGACCCCTACCCATTAACCCACCACTTGGTTGACGAGAAGAACATCTGATTGGTTTGGAAGGGAACAACTGGATCCTGGAGAGAAAGAGAAAGTAACCACACGCTTTCTCCTTGGCTGAGCGTGAATGAATGCTCACAGCACATGACGATGGTAGTAGCCAAAAACTAAAAAAGTCCCTATTCTGGCCATCCAGATTCAGCCTTTGCCCAGATGCTGCTTATAGAAGTACCCAAAATCAAGGACAAATAGAAGCTGGAAAAAAAAAACCAGTTTCTATCCCAGAGCAGTGACTATAAATTGAATTCTACTATATAGGGCAAGATTAATGCAATATCAGGTTTTTTTTCTTCAATTCAATTGTATAGAATGCGAAGGACGTGTGTTTTGTGTTTTATTTTTATAGGGTTGTTTTTAATGCACGATGTGGCATTGAAGATGGCATTTAATTTCCTTGTACGAGATGCAATGACAATAAAGTAAAGTAACTACACTTATGTTGTAGTTTTGCTCAGAAGATCCGTCCAGCTCTGATGGGTCCATATCCTCCCCCCCACCCCTCGGAGCATTCTGTATCACTACAAATTCATGTAACTTTTAGATAGCACCGCTTTGCTGATATTAATAGACACCTTGAACTCTGTTGCCATTTTAGACCTCCTTGATATAATTTTAGGGTTTACGTCATCACTTAATAGGGTCTGTAAACAGGATTTCCATATATTCCATATATAGTTAGTTTGAATGAGCAGAGTGTTAGAAAAAAAAATATCTCCAGTATTACACCCAGGAATGGGGGGGACGTGGTGTTGGATGTCCCCCCCCCCAAGTTTTTATTTATTTATAAATATATCAAATCAATGTGTGAACAGTGTGACACCTGAGTGTCATGCATTCTAATACAAATAAAACTAACAAATTTAATCATAACTAGGACATTCGATCGATTTATATATTTCTAGTAAATAATACGCATTTGTCTTAGGTTGCAATCTGTCATTGTTCAGCTCCACATTTTCTCTTTATTGCTTTCATTTTATTATATCAAAATGTATACACTGATATTCCCCCCCCTCTCTTATTTCTATCGCCTATTCTAGCTTTTTATCATATCACCCTTCATTAAAAGACTTTTCTTTTCTTTCCTTTCTAACTTCTAATCATGTCACCTACCATATATATATTCCCAGTAAAGGAATGGCTAGCTGCTGAGAGCTAAATAGCTTGAAATAGAGCTATACTAGTCTCCCTTCACACACAAACACACACAAACACACACACACACACAAACACACACACACCCCTATATCTATGTCTATGTCTATGTCTATATGTCTATGTCTATATGTCTATGTCTATGTCTATGTCTATGTCTATATCTATATCTATATCTATATCTATATCTATATCTATCATCTATCTATCTCTCTCCATCTCTATCACTCTCTCTATATCTCTATCTCTATATCTATCTATCTATCTATCTATCTATCTATCTATCTATCTATCTATCATCTCTCTCTCTCTCTCCATCTCTCTCTATCATTCTCTCTATATCTCTATCTCTATCTCTATCTCTATCTCTATCTATCTATCTATCTATCTATCTATCTATCTATCTATCTATCATCTATCTATCTATCTATCTATCTATCTATCTATCTATCTATCATCTACCTACCTACCTACCTACCTACCTACACACACACACACAATATATATATATATTATATATATATATCCTGGTCTTGGACTGCAGTAAATAGGATTGAATGAACACTCTGTTCCAATCCATTAGATTGAATGAGCAGAGTGTTAGAAAAAAAATATATCTCCAGTATCAAACCAAGGAACGGGGAGGAACATGGTGTTAGATGTTTCTTGAAGGCCAGGCATGGAGAATTTGGGAAGGGTCAGAGATACTGACCTTATGGATTCCTGGCAAATGGGGCAGATTGTCTGGGGTTCGTCCCCTGGGAACCCAGGCAGGATGGAGCCATCGGTGGGTCTCCAAATAAGGTTACTGCCTTCCCAGAAAGTTGGATTCCTTTCATGCATAGCATTCAAGGTCCGAAGCATGCAATACCAAAGATGCATTTTTTTTTTTTTTTGTGGAGTTGGAAATGGGGATTGTGGAACCGAATCAAACGTTTTCCATCCGTTTAGAGGAGATGAAAGAGGTTGTGGTCGGTTTTGGGGGATCTGGAAAACTCCGGAAAGAGGAATCAACAGGGCTCCACACCCAGAAGGGTTAAAAGAGAAACGTTTCCCGTGCTTGAAAAGAAACGTGTTCATGTTGCGACAGGGGCGGCTGTCAGTTAGGGGTGATTCTGAGCTAGGTTGACTTTTCCCAAGGAAAATTTGCATGCGGCTACAGGCTGGTTAATAGGATGGGAAGGCAGAAAGGTGGTTGAAAAAGGTTAAAACGGAAAAGAGAGTTCTGGCAGGAGGGCGGGGGGGGGGGGGAGAAAGTTGCACTCTAAAAAGAAGTTGTGTTGGAGCCCAGCCAGTAAAGGAAATCTGCCTTGATAGGTTGCACCAAGAAAAACAAGCCACCATCTTTTTTTTTAATGTGATGTGTGTATAGCTTTCTCTCCCTTGCTCAACCGGCTTGAAAATAGCCGAGCGAAGCAGTTTATCCCAGCGGCCTGTTTGAGGTGCCACAAGGATCTAAATCAGATGCTACGTTTCTGGAGCAGAGACAAATCTCTTGCTTAAAGGGGATTTTTGACGTCAGTCTGGTAATGCTCTTGCCACAGAAAACAGGCTTCTTCGGTGGCTTTCTGGCCCTGTCCTTCAGACTCAGGAAATTTATAGGCTGTTGTTTATCCTTAAAGCAACCCACCGAAGGCAGCTAGACTAAGCAAACAGCCGCTTGTCCAAACTCTTTATGGAGAGAGAGAGTGAGTCTTGGGCCAAATCAGAGTTGTGAATCTTTCTCTCCATGTATAAAACTGGAGGGTTTATTTGAGACTAGCTGATAACCCCCTTGTTGCCCGGGTATTTATTTATAGGGGGGAAATGTCCGGACCAAACGTAATTTATAATGTTGGATTTTCCCCCTTACCAGAGGGAGCTCCCTTGTGGAGTACTGTGAAGCCGTTACCATGGCAACTCCACTGCGCTGTACAGCAGAAGCCATTTTATGGCACAACAGGCTGTATCTTAACAGAACACAGACACTGAGGGGTGTTGGGGGAGTCTTACACCCCCTACAGTATTTGTTTCCAGAGTGTAAGTCATCTGAGTACCAAGTTTGGTTGAAATTGCTCCAGGCGTTTCAGACGTATGCTGGAACATACACACACACCGCCATTTTTATATATATATATATATATATATATATATATATATATATATATATATATATATATATATATATATATATATATATATATATATATATATATATATATATATATATATATATATATATATATATATATATATATATATATATATATATATATATATATATATATATACAGTAGATTGATTCTACATAGATGGGGTGACTTCGAGTTGCCATGTTTGGTTGTTAAATCAGTTACACGCAGACACACAGACACACAAAGAGTCTCTGATTGAATTGTGCAGCAGATTCGACACATTTAATGAATGAGGAAGAGGAACTTTGGTTTGTGCCATAGTGGTAGTCTAGCTTTCGTTAGACGTTTTATGCAGAAGACAAAAGGATTGTCTCACAGGCTGATGTTCTGTCTGGCTCAACGCTGACCTACAGCAGGTTTTTTTTTTCAACCTTGACAATTTTAAGATGGGTGACTTCAACTCCCAGAATTCTCTAGCCAACATGGAGCATGGCTGGCTGGGGAATTCTAGGAGTTGAAGTCCACCCACCTTAAAGTTGCCAAGGTTGAAAAATACTGATTAAACTATGATGTATAACTCCCCCCCCCCACACACACGCAAACAAACTTCTTGTATGCAGGTAGTCCTTAACTTAGAAACTTTCTTAGTTTATGGTGCTGAAAAACATTATTTACAACCTCCTGCCACCATACTACCGATTCACCCAATCCGGGCCGAACAGGGATCAACCCACTTCTGCTCTCCACCCCACTAACCTGCTTTCTAGCTCCATTCTCCTGTGCAGGGCAACAAAAAAAGACCCAGCTGATCAGCTGAGACTCGGGTAGCAGGGAATAGATGGCGGCGGAGCCAGCCAGAGGTGGTATATGCTGGTTCTCCGAACTACTCAAAATTTCCTCTACCAGTTTACCAGAACCAGTCTGAACCAGCTGAATACCTGAGTACCTGGGTACCTGAGAGACCGCCTCCTGCCGACTACCTCCCATAGACCGATTAGATCACACAGGTTAGGCCTTCTCCGGATCCCATCTGCCAGCCAGTGTCGGCTGGCGACTCCCCGGGGGAGAGCCTTCTCTGTTGCAGCTCCAGCCCTCTGGAACGATCTCCCCGTGGAGATCCGGACCCTCACTACCCTCCCGGCTTTCCGCAAAGCCGTTAAGTCCTGGCTGCTCCAGCAGGCCGGGGGACTTTCGAAATATCCAGCCCCTCGGAAATTGTGACTGTTGTATATTTTAATGTGTTGTCTTGTGTATTATCCCCCTCCCTTGTTTTATTGTAAGCCGCCCGGAGTCCTTCGGGAGTGGGCGGCATACAAGCTGAATAAAACTAAAACTAAAAACTAAATACCACCTCTGGGAACAGGGATCTAGAAGTTTGAGATTCTTCCATTTCTGTTTCCAGATCTTTTAGATGACAGCTGTTTATATGTGTAGAGCTGTTTCCCTTCTCTTTCAACACGAGAATAGTTGCTGTTATAAGCACCCGCCTCAGAACAATTACTTTTATTTGTACATATATAGCCACACAGATTTTACGACTGAGGAATCCCTGAATGAAAAGCTGTATGATGAGTATCTCTGGATTTATTTAATTAGGCAACATTCCTGGGGAGGAAGGCATGGGTTTTATTCACTCTTGATTAGATTCTTGGGCAGGGAATTATAAATTATAAGGTGGGGCTGTGGGCTTTGATCTTCCTAAAACAAGTTAAAAGTTGTTTGAGATTTCACTGGAGAGCAATGGACCACATTCGTAGTGCGGTACAATACTCACAAAGGGATTAATTGTTAAGGTGGGCCTTACAAGTTCTGTAAGGTGATTTCCTGGGCTAGATTAAGCAAATATAGAAAAAGGAACTGGGCAGCCAGGCTGCCAAATATTTAATTAACTCCTGCTGCTTTGCTGCTTTGCTAAAACTGTTGAGATGGGTGAGGCAAATTATGTTGTTGGTCATCTTGTAATAAAGAGTCGCATTAATCAAGTACCACAGAAATTTAAGGACCAACCACTGGCTTTTTAGCCCCGCTAAGATTGGTTACCATACCTAACGTGGTTGAAGACATAACTGTTTTTTTAAAAAAAATTACTCACTTTGCTGTGAGTGAATGGATGTATCTCTTTCTCCTGTTTATAAAAATATGTAATTAAAGGATGAAATAAAACAAACACCAACAAAAGGGAAAGGAATATGTAAATACGTGTAAAATAAGTTTCACCCTGAAGCAAAGGTTGAGGTGAAAATATGATTATATAAAAAGGTAATACACTACAGGTACGGTGGGCCTCGATTTATGATTGCCAAATTTCCATTGTTAAGCGAGAACATTGGTGAAATGAGTTTTGCCCCATGTTACGACACTTCTCGTCACAATTGTTAAGTGAATCACTGCACTTGTTAAATGAGTAACCCGGTCGCTAAGTGAATCTGGCTTCCCCATTGACTTTGCTTATCAGAAGGTCGCAAAAGGGGATCCCATGACCCCGGGACACTGCAACGGTCATAAGTATGAACTTGTTGCCAAATTTTGATCACATGACCACGTGGATGCTGCAAAAGTTGAAGCTGTGAAAAACTGTGAAAAAGTCACCTTTTTCAGTGCCCTTGTAATTTTGAACAGCCAGAAAAAGAATTGTTGTAAATTGAGGGCTACATGTATTGTTCTGAAAGAGAAAGAAAGAAAAAGGAAGGAAAGAAGAAAAGAAAAAAAGAAAGAAAGAAAGAAGGAGAGAGAAAAAGAAAAAAGAGAGGGAACGAGGCAGGGAAGAAGGAAGCAAAGAAAGAAGGAAAGAGAAAAAGAAAAAAGAGAGGGAGGGAGGGAAGAACGAAGAAAGGAAAGAAAGAAGAAAAAGAAAAAAGAGAGGGAGGGAGGGAAGAAGGAAGGAAAGAAAGAAGGAAAGAGAAAAAGAAAAAAGAGAGGGAGGGAAGAAGGAAAGAAAGAAGGAAGGAAGAAAAAAGGATTCTAATAGCTTCTTTCTCTTTTTTTCTCCTCCATCTCTCTCTTCCCTTTAACCTCTAATTGCTACGTGAGTATTTCAGAATAGGCTTTGGACATCTGTGATCATTGCTCATTTATATTTGGTTCATTTTAATTTCATTTTAAAGTAGTTTCTCTTTTCCTTCCAAACCTCTATTCTAAACGGCTTAGCTTACATGTCTATGGGAACATGTTGTATATAAGGGAACCGATCCTGCTTGAATTTAATTAGGCTTCAGCAGTCAACTTTTCCATTGATGCGTCCTCGGTACTCCAATTACAGCTGCCCAGTCTTGTATTGTCAGCAAGGCTGGTCTCTCTGTGTGTGTGTGTGTGTGTGTGTCTTAATGGCTTTATGCTCTCTTGGATGGCCTGATTGCTCTAAACACGCCTTAAAGGCAAAAGGAAGAAAGAAAAACCCCACAAGAAAATAACTTTCGGGAGATATCAGCCACCAGCCTCACCTGTCACCACCCTTCGGTTTCTTAACCGAAAGGAACTTTGGCAGGTATGCATTATTCATAGGCCACTCAGTTCTTCATGACAACACCTGTACCAGTGGGTCGAAATAAAAGTGAGTCGCAGCGAACTGACTGAGTGTTTCTCAAACTTGGAAACTGTTGGGAGAAATGTCCTTCTGGGTTCAGTTCCAAGTGGGGGGAAAAGACACTGGAAACATGGAGGCTGCTTGGAAAGATAGTTTAATGGTGGACAGGATCACATGGCTTGAGTTCCTGAACAGGATCACATGGCTTGAGCTCCTGAGTAGAAAAAAGGGATCACATGCTTCAAGATGTTGGGTGAAGAGAAAAAGGGTTGAGATTGCTGAGAGTCCCTTAGTTTTATACCCTCTCCTGGGCTTTGAACTTCCTGGGGCACAGGAAGGGTATCCTGGTTGGTTGCTGTCAATTGGTTAGCTAGCTTTGTAGGTTGTCTGTGTGCTAAGTTTGGTTGAAACTTGGTGGCAATGAAATGGCTCTGCCTGAAGGAGATAGAACTTTTTTATGTAGAATGCACTGGCTCAGGCCTTAATGGTCCATTCACAAAGGTGGGGGAGGCTGAGTTTCTGCCTCTCTGAGTTTCTCTTTTTAGGGGAAATATTCTGCCTTTTTAGTGTACCCCAAAGTATTTCACTTCCCTAGGAGTGGGGTGGGTTTTAACTTCCAACAGAACTGTAAAGCCTGCGGACTTCAACTCCCAGAATTCTCCAGGCTTCCTCATGACTTCAGTTAAAGTGGAAGGACACTTCCTACCGTGGACGAACAGTCACAGAAGTTGATGGAGTCAGCTGAAATGGCAAAACCGACCACTTTGATTAAAGAAAAGGACACTGGGCTAGTGGGAATTAGGTTTTTATCTGATCAACCCAACTAGCTTGTCCCTTGTGTATGCAGCCACCGAGCAGTTCTCAAAGGCGAGAAGGCACCTCCTCTCTTCCATCTCTGTCTTTGGGAAGTCCTAATCCAATCTGGATTAGGACGCGGTGGCTCAATGGCTAAGACACTGAGTTTGTTGATCAGAAGGTCGGCAGTTCGGCAGTTCGGCAATTCGAATCCCTTGCGCCGCGAAATGGAGTGAGCTCCCGTTACTTGTCCCAGCTTCTGTCAACCTAGCAGTTCGAAAGCATGTAAAAAATGCAAGTAGAAAAATAGGAACCACCTTTGCTGGGAAGGGAACAATGTTCCGTGTGCCTTCAGCATTTAGTCATGCTGGCCACATGACCACGGAGACGTCTTTGGACAGCGCTGGCTCTTCAGCTTTGAAACAGAGATGAGCACCGCCCCCTAGAATCAGGAACAGCCTTTACCTTTACCTTTACCTTCAATCCAATCTGGATATTGCAACATATTTGTAGGTATTGGTTTTGTAATGTAGTATTAACAACATTGCAGGAAGGAGCAAGTCACTATTGGGGTGACTGAGGTCCTTAGAAAGGTGGCTACACCCTTTAAAAAAATGTTTTATTTATTTTATTTAGAATTCTTCAACTCCATCAAACAGTGTGTGAACTGGGTACAATTATTTGAGAATTAATAGTCCACATA
The DNA here is from genome assembly GCF_051295495.1 of Thamnophis sirtalis. Taxonomy (NCBI): domain Eukaryota; kingdom Metazoa; phylum Chordata; class Lepidosauria; order Squamata; family Natricidae; genus Thamnophis; species Thamnophis sirtalis. Next base: position 6,984,834 of record NW_028261393.1, read on the forward strand.
TTTGTATTTCACTACAATAACATTTATAATGCAACTACAGTATATATCAAGATAATTACAATAATACATCATATCACCATAAACTTCTCTCTAGGGTAACATTTTCTCTTCTTATATCTCCTCCTTCCTAACTTCTTTTCCTGTTCTCTAACCGAGGATAAAATACATCCCACGTCAAAAAATATTCAGTTTCTTCTCTGTTCTTGATAATAAGCGTTAATTTGTCCGTTTCTGCGCATTCCATTATTTCTGAATCACCCTTGTCTGACGGGATTTCCTCACTCTTCCACTGTTGCACAAAGAAAATCCTAGCCATGGTCAGTACGTGTAGAATCAAATATATAGCGTGACCCGACAAATGTGCGCCCGACAACAGCGCGCCGAGAAAACCACAGCGATAAAACCGCAATGTCGACAGCGCGCCCACAAAGGTGTGCCGACAAAAGAGCGGCGACAGAAGCGTGATTACGGTTAAGGTAAGGGTAAGGGTAAGGGTTAGGGTTAAGTTCAGGGTTAGGTTTAGGTTTAGGGTTAGGGTTAGGTTTAGGGTTACCTTTAGGGTTAGGTTTAGAGTGCGCTTCTGTCGGCGTGCTGTTGTCGGCGCGCTTCTGCACTTATTCATCGGCATGATTTCGAACTCGTGTTTTTTTTCCCCGCGGTTTCGACAGCGCACTTTTGTCCAGCGCGCATTTGTCAGTGAACCAATATACAGTCTTTTTGTTGTATTTTTCCGGTAGGATGCCCAACAGAAATGTTCTTAGTTCAATATGCTTCTTTGTCATTTTTTCCAACCAGGTATGTATTTTCGACCAGTACTTTTTTAGTTTTGGGACATGTCCACCACATCTGGTAATATGAACCCGGTGTTTGGTTACGTTTCCAACATTTGGCTGATCTATCTTTATGCATTCTAGCCAACCTTGCTGGTTGCTCCACCCTGTTTGATGGGCATTTATGACTTTGCTACTGGCACACCAGAGAAGCCTGTGTTTTGGGGAAAGAGTTGGCTATCCCAACCATCAATTGTTCAGTCATAAATTAGTAGAAGCTTTCCCCCCAGACATCAAAGCATAATATACAGTTTCAAAACGAGCCAAGTTTCAAACAGGTTACTTTTGGGGTCTTGCGTAATCTCTGTACAGTAATCCTTGACTTATGATCGAAATTGAGCCCAAAATTTCTGCTGCTCGGTGAGGCAGTGGTGAGACATTTACTCTGTTTTATGACTTTCTTGCCACAGTTGTTAAGTGATTCGCGTTAAGTTAATCACACGCTTGTTAAAGGAACATTGCTTCCCCATGTTGCGTGTCAGAAAGTTTCAAAGGGGATCAGAGGACCCTGGGACATTTGCAACTGTCATAAATATGAGTCAGTTGCCAAGGTTCTGACTTTTGATCCCATGACCATGGAGAGGCTGAAATGGGCATGTGTGAAAAATGGTCATGTCCCTTTTTTCAGTGCCATTGTAATTTTGAACGGTGACTAAATGAGGACAACCTGTATTGTTTAGAAAGAGAAAGAAAGAAAGAAAGAAAGAAAGAGGAAGGAAAGAAGAAAGGAAGGAAAGAAAGAAGGAAGGAAGGAAAGAAGAAAGGAAGGAAAGAAAGAAAGAAGGAAGGAAGGAAGGAAAGAAGAAAGGAAGGAAAGAAAGAAGGAAGGAAGGAAGGAAGGAAGGAAGGAAGGAAAGAAGAAAGGAAGAAAGAAAGAAGGAAGGAAGGAAAGAAGAAAGGAAAAGAAAGAAAAGAAGGAAGAAAGAAAGGAAGGAAAGAAGGAAAGGAAGGAAAGAAAGAAAGAAGGAAGGAAGGAAGGAAGGAAGGAAGGAAGGAAAGAAGAAAGGAAGGAAAGAAAGAAACAAGCAAGGAAGGAAGGAAGGAAGGAAAGAAGGAAGGAAGGAAAGAAAGAAAGAAAGAAAGAAGGAAGGAAAGAAGGAAGGAAAGAAAGAAAGAAAGAAAGAAGGAAGGAAGGAAGGAAGGAAGGAAGGAAAGAAGAAAGGAAAGAAAGAAAGAAGGAAGGAAGGAAGGAAGGAAAGAAGGAAGGAAGGAAAGAAAGAAAGAAGGAAGGAAGGAAAGAAGAAAGGAAAGAAAGAAAGAAGGAAGGAAGGAAGGAAGAAAGGAAGGAAGGAAGGAAAGAAGGAAGGAAGGAAGGAAGGAAGGAAAGAAAGAGGAAGGAAGAAGAAGGAAAGAAAGAAAGAAGGAAGGAAGGAGGAAGGAAGGAAGGAAGGAGTAACCATTGCCTACTACCCACTCCAGACTACAGCTCTTAATTGTGCCAAGTTATGATGTTTTGAACTCTGCTTTGTTGAATAAACCATAATTGTCATAATTAACACATGGCCATGATCCTTAAGCCTTGGGTTACTAACCATAGTAACTACCGTAGTTCATACAACCTACTAAGCCAAAACTGAAAGTCGCCATTCTGTTCCACCGAACGTCATGTTGGAACTCCTGATTGGGGCTCACAGCAACAGGGGTTTCCAGATGAAAATTAAATGGGCATGAAGGCCTCCATCAGATGCCCTAATTTGGGGGTGTTTTTTTCTAGCTCTTCACAAGATGGTTGTCTATTTCTCTTCAGACTCTTCTCAGCCTGTTTCTTGGCATCTATGAAAAACACTGACCTTGTTATTATTTTTGCCCTACACGAAGGCATCTCAAGTGGAAAGAAACAAGTTAGGAGTGATAGCGAGGGAGAAACACAAGTGAGGCTCATTGTCCCTCATTAGATACACAGAAGACAATTTCTGGAATGTCCTAAGCTGTAACTTCATGTCTGCAGATACTAAGTGGAGGCTGAATACATGTGGCATACGCTGGCTGGTGTTATAGTGCCCCCTCCAGGGGTGGGTTTCAAATTTTTAGAACCTATTCTGTAGGTGTGGCCTGTTTTGTGAGAGTGGCTCAGTGGTCATGTGACTGGGTGGGTGTGGCTTGGTGGTCGTGTGACCAGGTGGGCATGGCCAACTTAGAAAATGTGGTGAAACTCACTTAACAATGCTCTTGCTTAGCAACCAAAATTTTGGGCTCAATAAGTTCTCTTTCCTTTTCTTTCTTTCTTTCTTTCTTTCTTTCTTTCTTTCTTTCTTTCTTTCTTTCTTTCTTTCTTTCTTTCTTTCTTTCTTTCTTTCTTCCTTTCTCTCTCTCTCTCTCTCTCCCTCTCACTCTTTCTTTCCTTCCAGCCTTTTGTCTCTCTCCACCTCTTTCTTTCTTCTCTTTCTCCCACTTCCTTTTTCTTTCTTTTTTCTTTCTCTTTCTATCTTTGTCTCACTCTCCCTCCCTCCATTCCTTCCTCCCTCCCTCCCTCCCTCCCTTCCTTCCTTTCTTGTGTGTATCTCTTCCTTTCCTGTGTGTATCTCTCCCCCTTCCTTCCTTCCTTCCTTCCTTCCTTCCTTCCTTCCTTCCTTGTGTGTATCTCTTCCTTTCCTGTGTGTATCTCTCCCCCTTCCTTCCTTCCTTCCTTCCTTCCTTCCTTCCTTCCTTCCTTCCTTCCTTCCTTCCTTCCTTCCTTGTGTGTATCTCTTCCTTTCCTGTGTGTATCTCTCCCCCTTCCTTCCTTCCTTCCTTCCTTCCTTCCTTCCTTCCTTCCTCCCTCCCTCCCTCCCTCCCTTCCTTCCTTTTGGAACAGGTTCCAAAAGGTACGCTAAATTTCACGAACCGGTTCTAGCGTACCAGTGCGAACCAGGAGAAACCCACCCCTGCCCTCCCCTCAAAAAATGTATGGTCCAGGGGACCATATCAACATGATTTTTGTGACCTCCAAGAACAACAGCCAAGTGGGACGACCCCAACATTTGCAGCTTCATTTGAATTTGGTGCAAGCCGCAATAAGTGTCTTCGGTCTTAGAGATGCCAGGATGGTATGGCGATGAAAAAGTGGAACTAGGAACAATGAGACCCAGATTCATCCTCACCCTTATGGAAACTCAAAGGCAAGACTTTTGAGCCACTCATTCCCTCTCGGTCCAACAGCCAGGGTGGAGTAGCGTCGAAGGTATGGAACTAAGAATGAGGAGATCCAGAATCTAATCCCCCTTCATCCACAGAAGCTATTGGGAAGGACTTCAGTTGCTCTCTTAGTCCAACCTGTTTACCAGGATGCTGTAGAAAAAAAATGGAGGAAAGACTGTTACGAAATGCCTTGAGCACTTGGAGAAAAATGGGATCAAAATTAGTCAATACAATCAATGTTGACCCTTAAGACTCCTGCTCAATCCCTTTCCCTTCTCAATCTGGCTCTCTCCCCACTCACCTTGTGGGGGGAACAGCCCTCAATCTGTGGAACAATGAATCTCTTCTTCGGGAAAGAGCCACGGTGGGGCAGTGGTTAAAGTGCAGGACTGCAGGCTACTTCTGCTGACTGCCGGCTGCCTGCAATTTGGCAGTTCAAATCGCACCAGGCTCAAGGTTGACTCAGCCTTCCATCTCTTTGAGGTGGGTAAAATGAGGACCCAGATTAAATGTTGAGAGCAATTTGCTGACTCTGTAAACAGCTTAGAGAGGGCTATAAAAGCACTAAGAAGTCTAAGTGCTATTTCTAAATGGAGGTCACCAAGGCTCCCCCTTGTTTTTTGAACACTTCAGTCACATTCCTCCGAATTTTGTACAGCACCCGGTGAAAATCAAAAATTTGACAAAATTCAACAGGATAGTCCTATTGTCAAGAAACTGGCAAGGACTATGTGATCAAAGCTGTGCCCCCTTTTTAAAATCTTTCTACCAACGGCTCTGGTCTAGGATCAGGCCACTTTGCCCTGGCAGGTAGAAGGGTGGAGTCAGCAAGGTGTGGGGAAGTTGAAGAGGAAGACGAGTTGGGGCCTGTTAATGACATAAAATGAGTGTAATGATTCCTCTGAGAAATGCCTTTACTGATCATCTACTCCCTGGTATAGGTATCCCCGAGAATAGAATAGAATAGAATAGAGGAGAGGATGAATAGAATAGAATAGAATGTAGAATAGAATAGAATAGAATAGAATAGAATAGAGGAGTGGATGAATAGAATAGAATAGAATAGAATAGAATGTAGAATAGAGTAGAATAGAATAGAATAGAATAGAGGAGAGGATGATAGAATAGAATAGAATGTAGAATAGAATAGAATAGAATAGAGGAGTGGATGAATAGAATAGAATAGAATGTAGAATAGAGTAGAATAGAGGAGAGGATGAATAGAATAGAATAGAATGTAGAATAGAATAGAATAGAGGAGTGGATGAATAGAATAGAATGTAGAATAGAATAGAATAAGAGTAGTCTTACAAGTGCTGAATGTTTTGCCTGCGTAGGAAAAAGCCAATATTGTGGTAGCATGCTTTAATGGGACAAGCCCTGGAAATAGGCTGTATTGAAGATGGTAAAGTTAAAAAAAAATCATTTGAAATGATCCATTGTAGTCATATTGGTTCCACCACAAATCCGCAAAGCCCTTATCCGCGGAGACATAATCACGAAGACTAATTCGCGCCATTTGAAGCGCTAAGGAAAAACGCGACCCTACCGCGATGACATAATCGCGGAGGGCAAATCCGCGCATTCCCAAGCACTCAGTACCCTAAACCTAACCCTAACCCTAACCCTAACCCTAAACCTAAACCTAACCCTAAAACAAACCCTAAAACAAACCCCTAAACCTAATCCTAACCCTTACCTTAATTTAAATCGGCTTTCTGCCGTGGCGCCGTTTTAAAGCGCCCTTCTGTTGCCGCGCTGTTGTCACGGTGGCGATGACGGCGTGGCTTTAGCGACGTGATTTTATCACTGCTATTTTGACGAGCGCGGTTTTGTCGTGCCATGGTCATATTAATTACAATGAACATACAACTGGACAAGGATTCACTTTTTGGAGCAAAATAACTGTTTTCAGTTGCCTGGCTCTGTTTACCATGCAAGGAGGAAAAATGTTATTTTTCCAAATTTTTCAAAGTTGCTCTTCTGGTTTTGTCGAACAAGGTAATTTGGGGGAAGAAGATGCCTACTGATGAAAGTTGTATAAGTGAATACTATGATGCAGAAACTGCACCAAACAGATTTAGGGTTTAAAAGGCTGTGCAATGAAAAGCAGCAGGAAATATACCCGTTGGTTTAAACCTGGGATCATTGTTTTAAAGCATACACAAAGAAGGAGAACAAGGAGACAATAATGGATGAGTTTACCTAAAATTAAATTATCCTTCTTTATTTCAGTAAGCTTTCTGCAAGTATATTCTCAAAGGGACCAAGGTTCAGATTTTTATTTTTATTTAGTGTGTGTTGGATACCAGCATATACGATTCTTATTTATTTAATCTGCGTGCACAATGCTTAGTAACTGCAATTTTCTGGGGAGCATCCAATGTGTTTTTCTGCAATCGTCTCTCAAACGTGACATGTACTGTGCCGTCTGGCTTAAGCAGGTGAGGCTGACAAAATCCACATTGCCCGGAGCCCTGTGCCAATAACTACCATTGTCAGCCTGCTGAAATCTTTGGGCAATGTGAGATTTTTTCTCCTCCTGAAGTCAAAAGTCCAAGCATCACTATTGATCCAAGCATTGTGCTCTTCATCACCCCATGTGTAGCTGCTTGAAATAAGATATGACCACCTCTATGGATTTTATCTGATGACTGAATGACATCCTAAGCAGGTGTCTCAAACCTAGGCTTCTCAAAAGCACGGAGCCGATTCCCGATTCCTGATAAAACCCCTTTTATTTAGTTTAAAGAGAATTCCTCTCCGGCCAACAGTGTTTCAAGAGATTTCACAACTACAGACTTTTACCAGGCTTGGAGAGCTGCCGGTCCGATATCTTCCAAACGCCACTCTGTAGCAGACAATACTTGGCAAGAAGTCAGGAACAGATCTTCACCTGAATGCGTTGAACTAATTACCTCCTGCAAACTCCACTCCCCTTTTGCCCCTCTTTATTCCCTATGGGAGGGGCCATTCACTGCCCACCTGTGGCTTTTTCTCCTGAGTCGACCCTTGTTCCTTAGCTGCTCCTTTCTCCTGGCATGCCCACACTGCGAACTGGCTCCAGCTGTTCTTCTGCCCCACTGATATCTGTCAGACGGCCCTGGCCCCCCACTCTGCTCTGACGCAGAGCACTCGTCACAGCCTTCCCCAGACTCCAGGACTGGCCCATGTTCCTCCCCAACCTGCTCACTGCCTGAATCTGCCACCAGCTCTGTTGGCTGCTGGTGGGCCACAACAGCAGGGTCCCCACCTCCTGAGCTGCCTTGAGCCTTTCGAAACTGCAGATAAGGTGGTTGAGTGCATGCACACGCACACACAGGGGCACCCCCACTCATATGAGCATGAAACCATCATTTCTACCACCCCCTTGCCGATCTGCCGAGCTGAAAAGGTTGGGGAACTCTGTCCTAAGCGATGGGTGGGCAGCTGTGGCCTCTTTGCTATCTTCAACTCCAAGAATCTTGCTGGCTCAGGAATTCTGGGAGTTGAAGTCCACAAGTTGTAAAGGGGCCAAAGGGCAAGTGGGCTTTCTTTGATGATGTCTCACTTCTCATCCAAGAAACACGTCCAGAAAATTCAGTTGCCTTTTGAAAAAGCAGCTTTGGGACCACCATGACCTGGAGGACTGGGGATACTGAGGATACTGGGTGTGCCAAGGTACACCTATATCACATTTATCCTCTGCGAGCTGCACTGGCTCCCCATTGGTCTCCGAACATGATTCAAGGGGCTAGTTATCACCTTTAAAGCCCTACATGGCCTAGGACCTGGGTATCTGCGAGACCATCTCCTGCCACATACCTCCCTTAGACCAATAAGATTGCACAGGATGGATCTTCTCCGGGTGCCTTCAGCAGGACAATGCCAGCTGGCGGCGCCGAGGATTAGGGCCTTCTCTGTTGCCGCTCCGGCCATATGGAATGAGCTGCCCCCGGAGATCCGGGCCCTGCCCACTCTCATGGCCTTTCGCAAAGCCATTAAAACCTGGCTTTTCTGGCAGGCCTTCTGATTGGGTGTTTGTTGTCTTTCTTTTTAACTTCGTGAGTCCTATTGTTTTTAAGTTTTTTCTTTTTTAATTTCTTTTTATTCTGTAAGCCGCCCGGAGTCCTTCGGGATTGGGCGGCATAGAAATCAAATAAATTCAATTCAATTCAATCTCCATAAAAGACTAAGACGCAATGGATGGAAACTAATCAAGGAGAGAAGCAACTTAGAACGAAGAAGAAACTTCCTAACAGTTAGAACAATGAATCAGTGGAACAACTTGCCTCCAGAAGTTGTGAATGCTCCAACGCTGGAAGTTTTTAAGAAGATGTTGGACAACCTTATACTATAGGGTTTACTATCCTGCCTAACCAGGGGATTGGACTAAAAGACCTCCAAGTTATCTTCCAACTCTTCTCTTCTCTTCTCTCCTCTCCTCTCCTCTCCTCTTTTCTCCTCTCCTCTCCTCTCCTCTCCATAGTTGCCCACGCCAGTCATAAGGACAGGAAGAAGCATAACTTCTTGGTGTGACGGAAGGATCATGATTGGGACCTACAACGTCTCCTAAGAGATATTGTCCCATCAGGAGGAAATAAAAGTGATTGGATTGTTCAAAGCCACAGGAGCAATTTTGGCAGGTTCCTCAGGGTTTAAGAGAGGTCTTCTCTTCCCTTCCCAGCTCCAGCTTGCATCCTAAAGCTGGAGGGATTAGCTTGGCATTTGTATTAATCTAATTAATGGTTCTGGGTTTTTTCTCTCTCTCTCTTTATGAGATGTTTTTGTGTTCAAAGGGCGTTTCTTGCTCAGGAGGCCAGACTTCTGAGAATGTCAGAACCAGTTTCTTGCCTATCTATTTATGTAAGAATTTTTTTTTTAAAAAAAAGTGTCTGCAAAGTTGGGGGTGGGGGGCGTTGTGTGACAGATTAACACAACTCCAGCCTGTCGACTTTAACATTTAAACCCCCTGAAGGTTTGGGGCCGAGTCGATAATAACTAGTTTTCAACAGATCAAATCTTCTTTCCGTTCACATGAAGTCTTTCAATTGTTTCCCATTTTTTCACACGTTCGTTTTGCTGTTTTTTTTTTTTTTGTTTTTTTTTTTTTTTGCAAATTGGAATATTTGAACTCCACCAGAAATAGCCTGCAGGGCAGATAACAATGTCATGATATCAAAATATTTTTTTATATTAAAAAAAAAACCACAAAGAGCGAAAGGAATAAAAGAATAACATGCGTGATTCAACTTGTTGGACATACAAACACGCGCGCGCACACACACACACAATTTTGTAGGCTACCTAGAATGTTGTCATTAGCTGATCAGGAATTCTTATCTCGGTGGGAACATTTACAAGCAGGCCTTGATTTACAACATTTCTTTTAGTGACTGTTCAAAGTTACAATGGCACTGGAAAAAAAGCGACTTATGACCGTTTTTCACACTTACGTCCATTGCAGCATCCCCGTGGTCCCATGATCAAAATTGAGATGCTTGGTGAACTGACCCCTATTTATGACGCTTGCCATATCCCCCGGGTCATGCGATCCTCTTTTGCAAACTTCTAACATGCAGAGTCCCCAGGGAAGCCAGATTTATTTAACCGCGGCGTTACTAACTTCACAACTGCAGCGATTCACTTAGTAACTGTGGCAAGAAAGGTCGTAAAAACGGAACAAAACTCTTACTTAGCAATTATCTTGCTTAGCAACGGAAAACCTGGGGCTCAATTGTGGTGGTAAGTCAAAGTCTAGCTGTGTTATTGGCTAGCAGTTGATTTACGGACTTACTCAAAAGATTGGACCAAGGCTCTGGAGCCGCATGTGGCTCTTTCATCCCTCTGCTGTGGCTCCCTATCCCCGGTCAGTTCCACAATTCATAGGGCTTTCTAATAGGACAGGTAGAGGAAAAAAGATGCCAGACTCGGAGGAGACACTTTGGCGGGGAAACCGGACTTCTGGTTGGCTCCAGAATAGAAGGTGGGAGGGGGCTTCCGGTTTACAACCTTTGTGGCTCTTCGAGTGTTTAAGGTTGCCGAGCCCTGGACTAGACCATTGGTGGGAAATCTATCATATTCAAGATATTGCTTGAAGTACAGTTTTTAAGAACCCAACTGGCCTGGCCTCCAACATGGGATTTGTAGTCTGCCAACATACCAGCTGCTTGTTCTTAGCCCGAGGGCAATTTCTTTTGCAAGAAGGCAGAGACGCCATAATTAAATAAGAAAAGGCTAGAATTAAAAGTATTCCAGCAGCAACTCCGTCTTTTGCTACCTATGACCGTGATACCTCCAGTATGCAGATAGTCCTCAACTTACGACCATACATTTTGTGAGCTTAGTTCGAAGTTACAATGGCGCCGAAAAAAGTTTTTTTCACACTGATGATCGTTTCAGCATTCCCACAGTCACAGGATCAAAATTCCAATGCTTGGCAACTGTCACGTATTTATGACGGTTTCAGGGTTCTTTGGGTAGTGGTGTGTGTGTCATGTGATCCCTTTTGGGGACTTTGTGACCAGCAAAGTCAACAGGAAACTTAACCACTAAATTACTAGTTTAACAAATGCAACAATTCACTTAACAACCCTTCTAGAAAGGTCATAAAAGAGGGCAAAATTCACCTAGCTGTCCCATTTAAGCAGCAGAAAGGTTTGAGCTCAGTTGTGGTCGTAAGTGAAGGACTACCTAAGAATTAGGGGGGAACCTTCCTCAGTTTTCTTTTTTTTACTCCCATTTGGTTCAAATTCTTCTTGTATTTATGATGGAACTGCCTCTATGTTTCATAATTGCAGGGCTAATCCAGAGACCATGCGTTATTGAGCGCTCAACCCCAAAGCTATGGGCCTGTTCAACCAAGCAGAGCTGTGCCCTTATCCGGCAGCCTTGGAAAAGGGGCAACTGGATGAGCAGAAATGCAGCCGTTCACCGGATTGCGAGGGTTCTCCAGCCCAGAGCAGTGCCGAAGGGGACTCGGTTTCTTCTGAAAACGACTCTCCGCCAGGCAGCCATTCCAGCGGCTGCGCAGAAGAGGATGAAGCCAGTAGCACAGAGAGTGCCCAAAATGGGGTGAGTATTGGCACCCAGTCAGTGGTGGGATTCAGCCAGTTCGCACCTATCCGGGAGAACCGGTTGTTAATTTTCTAAGCAGTTCGGAAAACCGGTTGTTGGAAGAAATCTCATTTTGTTTTTTCCCCCCCAACTTTACAGAGCTAATCCTGTAAGGAAGGCAGGAAGGAAACATTCTGGTGTTGTTTCTAGCCTCATTTGTTTTGCCCTGCTTACAGAAACTGCCTCTCTGGTTAACCCTTATTACATTGTAAAGGCTAAAGCAAAGCGCCCATTGACGTGAGTGACTTTGAGTTAGCTACGCCCACACGGTCACATGACCATTAGTCCACGCCTACCCAGCTGGTCATTAGGGCAGAGAACCGGTTGTTAAATTATTTGAATCCCACCACTGCACCCAGTGCTAAGAAGCTTTACATGTGTCAGGTTTCCAAAAGATGCCCTAATTAATTCATGAGTCTCGAGCCAAGTTTCAAAAGAAATCCAGTCATTTATTAGGAACACCATTTCGGCAATGCCCCATTGCAGTCAGATCTGACCTCATTTTAATTATGGTTGAAATTTGCCCCCTTTTCTTCCCTCCCCTCATAAAGTTGCCAACATATTTGTGGTCCAGAATTATTCTTTTTCTTAATGCCCAACTTGTAACCCTAACTGCTATTGCTATAACTGCTATTTTAATGTTGTACGCCGCCCTGAGTCCTTTGGAAGAAAGATGCCATATAAATCCAATAAACAAACAAACATTTTGCATGTTTGCAGTGTCGTCACATGATGAAATTTGGGACGCTTGGAAACCCCCCATAAATTTATGACGATTCCTGTGTCCCAGGTCGTGTGACCGCTATTTGCAACTTTCCCAGCTGGCTTCCAATAAGAAAAGTCCAGAAGAGAAGCCGGATTCATTTAACGACCATGTAATTCACTTACCTGCAGTGGTTCGCTTAACAATGGTGCCAAAAAGGTCATGAAATTGGGCACCATTCCCTTAACAGTGACCTTTGCTGGGCCCCACGGTGGTGGTAAGGGGATATTAAAATATCATTTTAAAAAAGCTGACCGTCATTGTCCAACCCTGAACAGAATATAAAGGTTAGTAACCCTGAATCATCACATGAACATGTAAACTATAATAAGCTGTATCCATACTGCTAAAAGCACAGGTGGGCTGCTACGGATTCGCCCAGGTTCAGGAGAGAACTCGTAGCTAACGTTATGGCCAATTCGGAGAACCTCCAAATCCCACCCCTGGCTGGCTCTGCCTACCCTTCCCCTCATGGGAGTCTCCACACGGGCCCGTTTTGGATTGAATTGAATTGAATTTTATTATTTGTATGCCGCCCTTCTCCGGGAAGGACTCAGGGCGGCGAACAATTCAAAAGGGGAAAAGGGGGAACATAGAACAGAATACAGATAATTAAAATAAGCAAGAATCACGCAACCATACAAGTCGAGAGGGGAGGGGAACTCATCAACCCCAGGCCTGCCGGCACAGGCAGGTTTTGACAGCTTTTCGGAAGGCCTGGAGAGAGGTGAGGGTCCGAATCCCTGCGGGGAGTTCGTTCCAGAGGGCTGGAGCTGCGAGGCAAGTGCAGGGCCCTCGTGGAGGTGTGGGGAGAGGGAAAAACTGGCCTTCCGGATGTTCCGGAAGGCTAGAAATGGGCCCGTTTCTGGCCTCCGGAGGGCCTCTGGAGCCCGGGAAAGGACGTTTTCGCCCTCCCAGAGACTCAAGGAAAGCCTCCGGAGCCTGGGGAAGGTGAAAACGTCCCCCTCCCCCACCGTGGCACAGGAGGCCGACTAGGCCATGGGTACCATAGCGATGCCCACCCAACAACCAGGAAGAGAACCCGTTGCTGACATTTTTGAAGCCCACCCCTGGCTAAAAATGTTTCCTAATTTAGGAAGCCTGGTCGTATCATTGCGACATTAAGCCCTGCAACTTCTGATTCTTGCCTCCCTCTCTTCCCAGCACGAGGGTCTTTGTAGTGGAAGCACTACTGGCTGTGATCCTAAAGACGAGCAGCGTGCAGCCCTGAACAAGATCTCCGCTCTTGAAAACCGGCTCAAGGAGCTGCATCATCGGAAGAAAGAGCTGAATATAGAGGTACACCTTAGCTTACTCAGTCCCCTCCCTGCATCACGAGGTTGTTGATCGGACAACAATCAGCACCTGTAAAACCAGTGTTGAGAGGCCCACACCCAAGCAATTGAGGAAGAACAGATTCAACTTTTGGAAGGAGGACGGAGAGAGAGATTTGTTTGCTCCCTTGGACAGGAAATCTCCATCACCCAACGCCGAAGGTGCTCCCCTCGGTGCAGGGAGGCCATTTTCTGGGCCGGAAGTGTGGACGTTTGCATGCCCGGATTCTCCCAGTTGTAGGCTTCGCTTTGGGCCTCTGCACCTCCCCGTGGTTGTGTTGACATTGCGTCAGTCAGCACACATCGGGGCACGTCAAGATGTTTTGGCAACGTTCCCCTGACCTGTCTCCTCCTCTTCTTGGCAGATGGACCTGGAAGGTGCCTTGTTAGAAGGGGAACTGCAGGAAGAGAGGCAGGAGCTACGGCAAGAGGAGGAACGGCTGCTGGAGCTGAAAGAACGTCTCGCGGAGACAGAGCTCAGGTGCCGGGAAGAACGCGAGAAGGTGAGCAACTGCTCTTCAGCAGTTTTCTCATGATTTACCCCCACCCCTCCCCAAATTCTCTAGTTGCAGCGTCAGTTCTGGACTGGATCAGGACACCCGAAGCAGATCATAGCTTGTCCTCTTCCAATCCCTTAAGCAGAGACCAGTTGAATTGATGGTCTTGCTTCAGCCCGTGTTGAAGGACAGGATAGTTGCCCCAAAGAGACAGGCGAGGAGGTGAAATGCCCATAGCTTAATCCCCTAGCACCATCCCGGAGCGTGGACTGTTTTAAAACAGCTGCCTCCCTTCCTTTAACTTACGCCTGGCTTGCGAGTACTGTATTTATTCCTTTGTGTTGAGTTTCAGTATAGGTCCCTCGGAGCTCTTCAGCTACCGGTGGATGAAATACAACCCGTAGCCGCACAGCTCCTATCCCGCCTTCCCTCTGGGGCTCAGGAGGTGTAAATTAAAAGCAAAGAGGCTGGTGGTTTTAAAAAAATGAGCAAAGCTATTTCTACTGAATTCCCATGCTGTCTGGGGAGAATGGGCCTCCACTCCTCTGGAGGACTTTAGAGTGCTGGAAGCGAAGGACTTTGTTTTGTGGTTTCTGCATCTCTCTCGAAGGGTCATTGTCCAGCTGGACTGAACGTTAACCCTTTTTTTATGCTCTAACATGTTGATCTCTTCTCCAGGCCTGTTTGTTTTTCTTCCCTTCCTTCTTGAATTCCACCCTTTGCCTTCCTTAAATTTCCTCTTATCAGAAGGTCTGTTGATATTTTGCCTCTGTCCTCATAACTTCCCGGACAAATGGCTAGTCAAAACTTTGCAGGCAAATGTCCAGTTTTGGACTCAACCGGAATGGCAGGAGGATGCCTGCATGGGCAAGAAGAGAACTAGAAGGACTTCGAGATCTTCGAGAAGAGCCAAGGTGGCGCAGTGGTTAAATGCAGCACTGCAGGCTACTGCTAGATCAGCAGGTCAGCGGTTCAAATCTCACCGGCTCAGGGTTGACTCAGCCTTCCATCCTTCCGAGGTGGGTAAAATGAGGACCCAGATTGTTGGGGGCAATATGCTGACTCTCTGTAAACCGCTTAGAGAGGCCTGAAAGGCCTATGAAGCGGTATATAAGTCTACTGCTATATATTGCTATCTTTTCAGATCTTACAATTTTGTAATTTAATGATCTCGTAAAAGTCACTGCCATGGTTGCAGGCCTGGTAGTGTGTTCTTCATCACAGCTCTATAAGCAACAGCAATAGTATATAGCAGGGGTGTCATTGGATTTCAGGATTTCATTGAGGGCCGCACTAGGGTTGTGTTGTACCTGAGGGGGGCAGTGGGCATGGCCAGCTTGATGTCCCTCATGTTGGAGGGCTCTGTCGGTGGCTTGAGCTCTTCGATAGCGAAAACGGGCTCCCGAGCTCCGTTTTTGGCTGGGACGACCTCCTGCAATCCTCTGCCAGTGAAAACAGTGTGCGTGTGTGTGGGGTGGAATGTGTGGCCCTCATGAACTCTGTTTTCAGCTGGGACGGTCTCCTGCAACCCTCTGCCAGTGAAAATGGAGCTCAGGGGGTGCGTGTGGCCCTCCCAAGCTCCATTTTTGCTGGCGGACGCACCGGGGGTGGTCCTTTGCTGTTACCAGGGCAGCCCCAAGGGCTAGATCTAAGCACCCCAAGGGGCAGATCCAGCCCACGGGCTTGCCCATTGCTTGTGCGTCCCATTTCCAAAGGTTCCACCACAAAACCGCGGTAGACTAAAGCGTGTGTGACTAAAGCGCGGTGACAAAACCGCACCTTCAAAAACCGTGCGACAACAGCGTGCCGACAACAGCGCGCCGACAGAAGCGCGCTGTAACATAACCCTAAAAATAACCCTAAACCTAACCCTAAACCTAACGCTAAACCTACCCTAAACCTAACCCTAAACCTAACCCTAAACCTAACCCTAAACCTTACCTTAAGTTAAATCGCGCTTCTGTCGGCGCGCTGTTGTCGGCACGCTGTTGTCGGCGCGCTTTTGACATCGCGGTTTTAGCGCCGTGGTGTTGTCGGCACGCTTTTGACGTTCGCGGTTATGTCGTGCCACGATTTCCAAATGGGCCATGGCCTGGTACTGGACCGCCACCCAGGTGTTAGGGACCCCTGCTCTACAACATTCCTTGGATGATTTACAATGTAAGCATTATTTGCCCCTAACAATCTGAGTCCTCATTTTACCGACCTCAGAAGGATGGAAGGCTGAGTCAACCTTGAACCCCATTAGAAACCAAACTCCAGGCTGTGGGCAGAGTTGGCCTGCAATACTCCATTCTAACCACTGCACCACCAGGGCTTCTCTAGTGGTGAATCCCACCAGACAGACCAAAGTTCAATTCCATAGGGAGGCTAAGTTTAGTTTTATTGAGAGAAGCTACAACAATAACAACCATTCAAGTCTGGTTGTGCTCTATCTCCTCCTCTTATACTCATGCGAATTAGGGAGGTGTCCATCTGAGTCTCTTCCGCATATTTCTGCTTGTTTTGAACTGAACGTATGTCTTTCCTTTGTTGCCTGGTACATAGCTCACATATCTCGCGTCAAGGTCATCTCTCTTACTCTCTACAATAGCGTCCATCACAATCTAAGCTTTAAAGAGCAAATAGGAAACGCAGCTGAGGATTCTGGCTTCTTAAGGCCTCCCAACTCACCCATTCAGTTATTCATCCATCTCCCCCGTTTATGTTTCCTTTCTCTCATTTTGCATGTTATAAATATGCAAACTAGCTTGGCGAAGGTAGAGAGATGAATAAAACAAGAGGGCGCGAGCGCCATGAAGTTAGTTAGTTAGAAATTTTAATGTCTTTCTCCGGCAAAAACAGGTGCGATGGAATATGCATCTGGAGAAGGAGAGAGTGTGTGCGTCTCTCTCTGTGTGTGTGTGTGTGTGTGTGTGTGTGTGTGAATGGCAGCAATAGCATTGCAGCTTCTAAGGGAGGAGGCAGCACATTCCAGAGAGGGTTCAAAGACAAGAAACTGCACAGTCCTGAACTTTGTGGCGGTGGAAAGAAAAAAATTCAGGTAATCAGAATCTCCCACGGTATATCTATTAGGTTAGAGGGTTATAACTTTAGTCTGGCAAGAATCTGTCTATTAGATGTAAAAAGATAAGAAACTGCACTTGAACTGCACTCATCGTGTTATCTTTGGGCTTAGGCCTGACAACATGACAGGAACAGGGAAACGCCAGACTCCACCAAGAGTCTATCAAGTCCAGCGCCACCTAGTGACCAAACTATGGAATGATAGTATCCATACAATGAGGAAACCTTGTGGATCAATTCTATTCTGCTGCTTTCTTCTACAACATATTTATCAATTGCTAGTATTACTTTCCATAGGATTCTGGGACCATCCCCGATCTTATGAGTCATGCAAAATGATGTATTTTCTCTATGGTCATCTCCACAGGGGGAAGGAGGGAGGGAAGGAAGGAAGAGGAAGGGAAGGAAGGAAGGAAGGAAGGAAGGAAGAAAGAAAGAAAGAAAAAAAAAGAAAAAGGGAGGGAGGGAGGAAGGAAGGAAGAAGGAGGGAAGGAAGGAAGAATGAAAGGAAGAAAGAACGAACATAAAATAAAATATAAGATTAGGGGATATAAAAACACACTTGCCTGCCCTCCTGAAAATCTATGCTTATTAAAACAAACTATTCATTTTATTCAATTCGTATTGTTAATTTAAATAATGTTAA
This sequence comes from Thamnophis sirtalis, assembly GCF_051295495.1. Lineage (NCBI taxonomy): Eukaryota > Metazoa > Chordata > Lepidosauria > Squamata > Natricidae > Thamnophis > Thamnophis sirtalis. The sequence goes on from NW_028261393.1 coordinate 7,002,182, forward strand.
ACTAAATGTACCATGTAGGAATGAGGAACACATTATCCTCCAGATGGCAATCAGTTACAATTCTCAGATTCTTCCATCCTGAGATAAATAGTCCAGCTAATGAAATGTCAGCTTTTCCCATTTCTAGCAATCTTTTTATTCTGCATGCAGCCAATGTGAGAAAAAGGCAGAAAAGATATACAGGACAAAGTCCCTGTTTTTTCGAGACTCTGCTTGAATTGTTCATGCTTTCTCCCAGAATCCTTTCCCCCGTCCCCTTTACGGACAAGTCCTTTCTGACTTCCACCTGCCCAAACCTTTGATTTGAGGAAGAAGACACACATTGATGGCGGTCCTTTCTGGCGAATTCCACAGAAATAGAAAGCAGGAATCTTATTTTAAGCTAGCTTCTCCTTTTGTAATTGCTAGATTTCAGGAATAGCAATATTTAAGACTGGCGTGCCTCTGTCTCTAATTCATACAGAGAGAGTCTTCTCTAGGGTGCCCTATGAATAGCCTCAACTCCCCCCCACCCCTTCCAGGAGGTGACAAAAACCTGGCTGATTTCTCAGGTGCTGCACAAGCCCCTTTGTTGAGGCCCCGTAGAGATGTAGTTGTGTTAGTAGTTTGTTGCGGTGCCTCACTGCTTTTTAGGCTTTATTTTTGTGTCGGTAGATTGTTACTTGCTGACCCAGTGAATGCATTTAAGCTGGTTGGCTGTATACGTTTTCTAAATGAATGCATGAATGAATGAATGAATGAATGAATGAATGAATGAATGAATGAATGAATGAATGAATGAATGAATGAATGAATGAATACATGCATAAAACGTTTGCCGTGATGGGACTATATAGATAGTCCTCGACTTACGACCACAATTGCGCCCAACATTTCTGTTGCTAAGCAAGACAGTGGTTAAGTGAGTTTTGCCCCGTCATGCAACCTTGCTTGCCCCAGTTGCGAAGTGAATAACTAGAAATTGTTAAGTTCGTAACACGGTTGCTAAGTGAATCGGGCTTCCCCATTGACTTTGCTGGCCAGAAGGTCGCAAAAGGGGACCACCTGAGCTCAGGATACTGCAACCATCATAAATATGAGTCAGTGGCCAAGAGTCCAAGTGTAAATCATGTGACCATGGCAGAGGTGGGTTCCTACTGGTTCGGCCCGGTTCGGCTGGGTAGGTAGTAACTTGGCTGCCCCCATGCAAACGAACTGTTTCCATTGTCGGTGGCGCCATCTTTATTTTTGCTTCTGCGCATGCGCAGAACAATCTCCGTTGCAGAAATGCAACCCCCCCTCTCCCCTTTTCTTATGTTCTGCATATGCGCAGACCTTGCCGGGTGTAAATGCGGGAAACAAGCGTGTGTGCAAAAAAACCTGTGTGCCGTACCAGCAGTAATGCCGTTAGCAACCCACCCCTGAACCACGGGGATGCTGGAACAGTCGTTAAGTGAGAAAAAACATTCATAAGTCAGTTTTATCAGTGCCATTGTAACTTTGGGCAGTCACTAATTGGTTGTTGTATGACAAGAACTACCTGTAATTCAGGGTGCTTGTTTCTGACATTTTTGCTTGTTTCTGGCCAAAATGTCCATTCAAATAAAGGGTTTGTTTAAGGACCGCAGTGCTCACTTAATGACAGCCATGAAAAAGGCCAGAAATCGGCTTACGGCCGTATTGTCTTACGACACGATTTCCAGATCCAATTATGGTTGCTAGCCGAGGATTCCCCGTATTCCGTGAGCCTAGTGATCCATGCCTCCTATTCCAGCTTGCTCATTTACCTGCTGGAATTCCCGATTGCCTGTAGCAAGTAGGGGGAATTGTTGCAACTCCAAGGTTATCCCATCGGTGAGAAGAAGGCCTCCCAGGCAGCCTTATCAGGGCCTCTGATCATCTGTGGGCGAGGAAGGTGTATCCATCCCTACCAGCAGGAGTGGCTGGGTATTTACATCGCTCATGGACAGGTAGTGACGCTACCCTGCCCTCCTTCTCTTTTGGCAGGAGAAGGCACGTCTCCAACGAGAACGTCAGAGGGTGGAGGAGCTCCAGAGACAGCATGCTGAGTCTCAGATCCACCTAAACAACCAGCCGGAATCGATGCGTGAACGGATGCAGAAGCAACTCCAGGAGGTAAGCGCGCGTCAGTTCAACTCGGCCTTCAGCCGGAGATAGTCCGTGCCCATAAATCACGAGGGAATTGTGCACTCCTGATGCAGAAGGTGTTTAGCGCTTGTCTCCTTCGGAGCCACTGCTTTGACTTCCTAGCGTGGTCTCTGATCTTGGGATTTCGTGGATTGCAAGTGAGTTTCAAACCGGTCTGACTTGCCTTAGCTTGTCGAGATCATTCAAAGTGATCTATCCTTCCTAGGCTGAGCGCCGTGCTCAGTTTTTGGAATGTAAAGGGGTCTTATTTTGGTGGAAGGACTCCAGACGTGGTTGCGTGTCCCATCATCTGAGTGAAGATTGCACTGCCTGCTTGGATTTGACAGAGTTTGAATCAGAGGGACTCTGTTGTTGTTTTTCTTTAATGTATTGGAAGGTGCTCTTTGAGAAGATGAAATCCAAGGATGGTAAAATTGCTCTTCCACTTACGACTATAACCTTGTTGCTTGTATCTTTATGATTTATATTCTTTTATTTAGTTGCCTAGTATGATTTTGATGGTTTATTTCAGTGTTTCTCAACCTTGGCAACTTGAAGATGTCTGGACTTCAACTCCCAGAATTCCCCAGCCAGCGAATGCTGGCTGGGGAATTCTGGGAGTTGGACTCCAGACATCTTCAAGTAGCCAAGGTTGAGAGACACTGGTTTATTTAGTATCCTATGACTATCACTAAGTGTTGTATCATGATTCTGGGTGAATGTATTTTTTTTTTTTTGCAATCTGTTTTTTTTATTTTTAAACTTTTAAAAAAAACAATATTTAAAAAAAATATAATCTCATCCATTACATACAGCAGGTTCCTTGGTTACAAGTGTTTTTGCATCCATATTCTCAATTACATTTACAATCACAGATTTTTCATCTAATATAACTAAATACCTCACTTTCATTGTACAGTGTATATTCAATTACAATTAATATTTTTTTTCAATAAACCTAATTCCCTTACATTCTTGATTGTCTGTTTAACAACAATATATGTTTAATATAATCACAGATCCCAATATGAAAGAGATTTACCAAGCATTTATATTTGTAGATCACTGTTTTCAATTATGTATAATTCCACCAATCAACTATTGAGTATGCTTATATTCATTTTTGTCCTTGTACATTATACATTCAAACAAAGATGTTATTCTTTCATTTTTCAACAAGGTATTCTAGTAAAGCTATTCTATATATTCTCTCTCTCTCTCTCTCTCTCTCTCTCTCTATCTCTCTCTCTCTCTCTCTCTCTCTCAAGATATAGATATAGATATAGATATAGATATAGATATAGATATAGATATAGATATAGATATAGATATAGATATAGATATAGATATAGATATAGATATAGATATAGATATAGATGATATAGATATAGATATAGATATAGATATAGATATAGATATAGATATAGATATAGATATAGATATAGATATAGATATAGATATAGATATAGATATAGATGATATAGATATAGATATAGATATAGATATAGATATAGATATAGATAGAGATAGAGATAGAGATAGAGATAGAGATAGAGATAGAGATATAGAGATATAGAGATAGAGATAGAGATAGAGATAGAGATAGATATAGATATAGATATAGATATAGATATACACACATACATACATACACACACACATACATACATATGCATACATACATACGCATACATACATACCAATTTTTAATTGCTTCCTTATTAAAATTATTTATCAACAACAAGATACCTTTATAATATATTCTTAGGGTTATACATTATATCACCAATCCTCTATCAGGTATACATAAATGGCTGGGGGGCGGGGGGAACCTGGAAATGAAAAATGTCTTACTTATGTTTTAACTGAAGGAGCTAAGTGATAATACAATTATGCTGTGAAATAGATTAACAGTGATACAATGAAAGCCTGATACATATATGAATTGAATACTTTAAAACTTTTTGTTTTAAAATGGATAAGGATAAGGATGTATGTATTCCTTTTATGTACACTGACAACTTATGCACCGAAGATAAAATTCCTTGTGTGTCCAGTCACACTTGGCCAATAAAGAATTCTGTTCTATTAATTCTTTCCTAGACGTCTGAGATGCTAGAAGGAGCCCTGAGATGTTATGAAGATCTGGAATTCCAACAGCTAGAACGTGAAAGCCACCTAGAAGAGGAGAAAGAAGCCATTTGTCACGCTTTGACGGAAGAGATCACCCAGTTGCAGAACAGCATTAACCAAAGGAAGGTGAGAAACTGTCATCTAAATCCTCCGTGATCCAGTTGTAGTCTCAATTTTCTCCCCTTGGTTTTCAGTCCACGATTGTCCTGTTAAGTCAGTGGTGGGATTCAGCCAGTTCGCACCCATTTGGGAGAACTGGTTGTTAACTTTCTAAGCAGTTGGGAGAACCGGTTGTTGGAAGAAATCTCCTTTTGTTTTTTTTCCACTTTACAGGGCTAATCCTATAAGGAAGGCAGGGAGGAAATATTCTGGTGTTGTTTCTAACCCAATATTTATTGCCCTGCTTACAGAAACTGCCTCTCCAGTTAACCCTTATTACATTGCAACAGCTAAGGCAAAGCACCCATCAATGTGAGTGGCATTGAGTTGCCCATGCCCACATGGTCACATGACTACCGAGCCATGCCTACCCAGCTGGTCATTAGGGTAGAGAACCGGTTGCTAAATTATTTGAATCCCACCACTGCATTAAGTCCTCCTCAATCTGGTTTCCTCCAATTACGTTGGACCTCAGCACTAATGATGCTGAGCCAACACTGTCAAAGGAAATGCCGTTTAGTATTTATGGAAACTGATTAAATAGGGAACCAAGTAGATAAGGCCATCTTATACAAAATGATCAGAAGGGAAGAAATATACTGGTAGATGTCATTGGATCCAATCTGTGTCATTGCCAATTTCAACAACTTAATAGCCAGCTATCAACACCACAATCAACATCTTAAAAGCTAGACACACAACAGGCACAATACCACACACAGAACAGCCGAAAAAACACACACTTCAGAGAGAAGTTCCCTGAAGATGGACTCCAGCATGAGTCCAAAAGAGAGAAATTCTAGCTAGAGAGAAGTTCCCTGAAGATGGACTCCAGCACGAGTCCAAAAGAGAGAAGTTCTAGCTAGAGAGAAATTCTCCAAGGATGGACTCCAGCACGAGTCCAAAAGAGGGAAGTTCTAGCTAGAGAGAAATTCTTTGAGGTTTAAGGTTTAAGGTTTTATTGGGATTTATATGCCGCCCTTTTCCCTGAGGGGACTCAGGGCGGCTTACAACCACAGGGGAGGGGGGTGCAAGGTCAAAAACAAAACAATATGTGCACAAAGAAAAAATAATAAAACACAACTTTCATTCAGCGATCAAACACTCGGGCGGGTAATTGGAAACCTATCCCCAGGCCTGCTGGGAGAGCCAGATCTTGAGGGCTGCGCGGAAGGTCTGGATAGTGGTGAGGGTACGGATCTCCATGGGGAGCTCGTTCCACAGGGTCGGGGCGGCAACAGAAAAGGCTCTCCTCCGTGTGGTCGCCAGTCGACATTGACTGGCAGATGGAATTCGGAGGAGGCCCAGTCTGTGCGATCTAATTGGTCGATTTAGGGAGGTAATCGGCAGAAGGCGGTCTCTCAAGTACCCAGACCCGCTACCATGGAGTGCTTTAAAGATGGTCATCAGTATCCTGAAGCGCACCCGGAGGACCAACAGGCGGAGACCAACAGGCAGCCAATGCAGCTCGCGGAGGACAGGTGTAACGTGGGCGAACCGCGGTGCGCCCACTATCACTCGCGCGGCTGCATTTTGGACTAGCTGCAGTCGCCGGATGCACTTCAGGGGCAACCCCATGTAGAGCCCATTGCAGTATTCCAGTCTAGAGATCACAAGGGCTCGAGTGACTGTTGTGAGAGCCCCCCGGTCTAGGTAGGGCCGCAACTGGCGGACCAGGCGAACCTGGGCAAATGCCCCCCTGGTCACAGCTGACAGCTGGTGATCGAAAGTCAGCTGTGGGTCCAGGAGGACTCCTAAGTTGCGGACCCTATCTGAGGGGTATAAAATTTGACCCCCCAGCCTAAGCGTTGGTATATTAGCCAAATTATTGGGGGGGAAACACAACAGCCACTCGGTCTTATCCGGGTTGAGTACCAGTTTGTTAGCACTCATCCAGTTCCATTTGAGGATGGACTCCAGCACGAGTCCAAAAGAGAGAAGTTCTAGCAAGAGTGAAATTCTCCGAGGATGGACTCCAGCATGAGTCCAAAAGACAGAAGTTCTAGCAAGAGAGAAGTTCCCCATTTGCAACCTTCACTGCTGGCTCTCAACAAATAAAGTCAATGGGAAATAAAGTCAATGGGAAGCCAGTAGAACTTCTTTAGTTCTAGCTAGAGAGAAGTTATCTGAAGATGGGCTCCAGCACGAATCCAAAAGCTTGGAAGACAAAACCTCTGGTCCTGGTGACCAACCCAGATTGGATCCTGCATCATTTTCTTGAGAAAAACGTATATTCGCCTTCATCCGTGATAGATGTTATTGATAAACGAACATCCCAGGTTATCCGCCAAAATAACAGCAAATAATTCTGGAAACATTTTATTTTGATTTCAAACCTAGATCTGGTTGAACTGTAACTTGGTTATTTGAGAAAGCTGACTTTAAACTAAGCAACCAGGTAATTAGAGGGTTTGAGCTTTAAATTCTTTGCTTCTTGAGGACATTCTGGAATTTTGTAGTATTCCAAATGAAAGCTGACTGTAGAAAACAAAGGATTTACTTTTATCTTATAAGAATCTTAAGTGGTCGGCGAGAATTGCTTTCACCTTGAGATCCTTTGGTTTTGTTGCGTACTGTGTTTTTTTAGACAATACAAAAGTCTTTGTATTTAGACAGTACAAAAGTTTAAAAGTCCGTGGAAAAAGTAGGTGAATCACCCACGAAATATGTTGCAATGGGTTGGCAATTCCACAGTCGTATTTCCTTTTCTTTCTTTCTTTCTTTCTTTCTTTCTTTCTTTCTTTCTTTCTTTCTTTCTTTCTTTCTTTCTTTCTTTCTTTCTTTCTTTCTTTCTTTCTCTCTCTCTCTCTCTCTCTCTCTCTCTTTCTTTCTTTCTTTCTTTCTTTCTTAACAGCACCTGTCACGTTTGAACAGGGGCTGTCTGTAGGGAGAATTACTATCTCTCTTGAAATCCTAGATTATTATTTTTTTCGTTCACCGAGTTTCTCTCCACCCATGCAGAAGACAGTGCAGAAGCTGGAAGGCCAAGCCCTTTTAACACAAGAACAAATGATGGGTGTGTGCCAGAGATTTGCACAAGAGGAGGGAGAGGCTGTCAGCCATCTCAACGCGGTAAGGAATCCCTTTTCTTCTGCCAAGAAGCTTTGAGTATCCTGGTTTCCACACTCGGCTTTTTGCCTACCTGCTTTCTCACGCTTTCGGACGTTTGCAAGCGGTAGTCCTGAATCCCTCAACCAAGGACCGTCTTCTCTTCCTAATCTGTGGTGAGATCGCAAGGGGGATGTTTCCCTGGGTTCCTGGATGTGGTTTGTTGGGGGAGAAAAGTCGTTCTTGAACTTGGATTAGATCTGTAATACTTTTCAAAAGGCTTGTTGGAAGATAGAATTACAATTCGAGATCAGATAGGGCTAGTGACTTTAGAAGATGCTAGCTCAGCTTTCTTGCCTTTGAAGAAGACAAATGTTTTAGAATAATGTTTTGATTCTTCCAAATGTTGGTTGACCTGTTGTTGTTAGTTGCGAAGTTGTGTCCAACACATCACAACCACATGGACAAGGTTCCTCCAGGCCTTCCTGTCCTCTACCATCCTCTGGAGTCCATTTAAGCTCACGCTGACTGCTTCGGTGACTCCATCCAGCCACCTCCTTCTCTCTCATCTCCTTCTTCTTTTGCCCTCAACCTTTCCCAGCATGAGGCTCTTCTCCAGGGTGTCCTTCCTTCTCATTAGGTAGACAAAGTCTTTGAGTTTCCTCTTCAGGATCTGGCCTTCTAAAGAGCAGTCAGGATTGATCTCCTCTAGGACTGACTGGTTGGATCACCTTGCAGCCCAAGGGACTCGCAGGAATCTTCTCCAGCACCAGAGTTCAAAGGCCTCCATTCTTTGGCGCTCAGCCTTCCTTATGGTCCAACTTTCACAGCCATCCAACGCAACTGGGAAAACCTATATTATACACACTTTTGTTGGCAGGCTGACCTAGTCATGGATTTAAAAGCTGATGGAATGGACCGCTCTTGGTTCTTCCCAGCTGGGCATCTGAAATACAGATAGTCCCTCGACTTACAGCTATTCGTTTAGCCACTGTTTGAAGTTACAATCGCACTGGGAAAAGGGAACTACAATTGCAGGTGGACCTTCTCCTATGACCATGATGGAACCCAACATTTCTGTGGCCAAGTGAGACATTTGTTAAGTGAATTCTGCCCCATTTTACAACCTTTCTTGGCTCAGTTGTTAAGTGAATCGCTGCAGTTGATAAGTTAGTAACCCGTGTCAGAAGGGGATCATGTGACCCCAGGACACTGCAACCGTCATGAGGATGAGTCCCGTTGCCAAGCACCTGAATTATGATCGTTATGAATTACGACCAGGAGGATGCTGCAGAGAACTAAACTGTGAAAAAACAGCCATAAGTCACTTTCTTCAGTGCCTCTGTAACTTTGAACGGACACTAAATGAATGATCGTAAGTCAAGGACTGCCTGTGGTCCTTGCCCTAACGACAGTCATAGCATCCACAGGGTCATGTGATTAAAATGTGAGTGTTTGGCAACTGGAAATTCTGGCCCCGATTGTGGTTTTAAGTGGAGAACTTACACATTCCATGAAAGAAGTGAACGAGTGTGGAGACAGTGGGACATTTTCACCTGAAGTTAATGAAAAAGAATCCTACAAGAACAGAATCTGCAGATGCGAGATCCTGTCTGGAACTCTTTGGTTGCAACATGCTCAGGATATGCAGATATTCCTTATTACTGTAAGTCTCAGGTGTTTACAACATCAGAAATAATTTACTATTAAGACACCCAATCCTGAACTTCGGATCTTTCCAAAGTCTCCTTCCCTATTTCACACTGTGAAATCCTAGAATTTTAGTGTGCCAAGTTTCCCTCCACTCATTCAAAAACTCTTCAGGAGTTGGAAACGTCTAATCTATTTTAAAAAAAAAACGCTGGGTTTGAGTTTTTTGAGCATAGGAAAATTTGAATTTTGGGATGGAATTTTACCCTTCGTCGTCTAAGTAGGTCTTTTTCAGACTTGACAACCTGAAGATGTGTAGACTTCAACCTGAAGATCAGGGGTGGTATTTACTTACTTTCCCTACCGCTTCGCAAATGTGAGCATGCACACATTCCGTGCATGTGCATTGATTGTGCACGCAGCTTGCACGCATTCACGCAGCTTGAAAATGTGCCTAAATAGGATGGCATACAGCCGGGGCGGGTGGGCAGGCCCATCCGCGATTCCCACTACTGGTTTGGGTGAACCGGTCTGAACTGGCTGAATACTACCTCTGCTGAAGATGTGTGGACTTCAACACCCAGAATTCCAGTGGGTGGATTTCAACTCCCAGTATTTCCCAGCCAGCTGGGAGCTGGGAGTTGGGAGTTCCTCACTCTGGAATTCTGGGAGTTGAAGTCCAAACATCTTCAGCTTGAAGTCTACACATCTTCAAGTTGCCAAGTTTGAAAAACACAGGGTATAAGTTCTGACATTAGGAGGCAGCACAGGGCAGCTACTAGAGCAGGCTGAGAGGTGCTTCGGCAGAAACTTCTCCAAACATTATGAAATGTCTTTCCGATCTTGAAGAATGACTTGTCGCTTGTCTGCATTTAGGAGAAAAGCCGCCTCATGGATATGAGCCAGGAGTATTCAGCGAATGGGGAGGACCTGTCAGAGAATAAGGAGGGCGTGACCCAGGTAAGCCTCTCTAGGAAAAGCAGTGCTTCTCTATCTCCCTGTTCTTGGGGGTCATCCAAGGCTGCATTCCACATTCAGAAGGACATTGCAGACTCTGCAAAAAAGCTCATGTCTGGATGAAGATCTTGTTCCCCTTTTTCATGGCTTTAATGAATCAAAGCAGATAGAAATTATAACAAATGCAATTTTTGTGGGGGGGGGGCTTTGAAACACAGCGGTTGGAGAAGCACAGTCGAGGGACTTCTCTGCACGTTAGTTTTAATTTATATTTTTACATATAACCCTCGACTTATGAGTATAATTGAGCCCCAAATTTCTGTTGTTAAGTGAATGTTGCCCCATTTTACGACCTTTCTTGCCTCAGTTCTTTGCCTGAGTCCCTTTGGGAATAGGGCGGCATACAAGTTTAATAAAACCTAAACCTAAAACCAGTTGCTAAGTGAATCATTGCAGTTGATAAATTCATAATCTGGTGTTTGTGGCCAGCCAATGGCAGCTGGCAGCAGAGTCAGACAGTGAGGAGGTTGGGGAGGAACACGGGCCAGTCCTAGAGTCTGGGGAAGGCTCTGATGAGGGCTCTGTGTCGGAGGCAGAGAGGGGGCCAGAGCTGTCTGACAGTTATCAGCTGCCTTCAGAGTCAGACATCAATGAGGCAGATGAACAGCTGCAGCCTGTTCCCAGTGTGTGTATGCGTAGAGTTGCCAGACGAAAGGAACAGCTAAAGAACAGGGGTTGACTTGGGAGAAAGGCCACAGGTGGATGGTGAATGGCCCCTCCCAGAGGGAATAAAAGAGGAGCGAAATGGGAATGGAGCTTGCAGGAAACCATTAGTTCACTTCATTGGTTGGTGACTCTACAAGGCTCCTTGCTAAGTTCTGCAGAGATCGGCCTGGCAGCTCTCCAAGCCAGATAAGGTCTGTGACTGTAAATCCTCCCTCCAAAGACTTTGCTGGATATGAAGGAGCAGAATTCACAGCAAATTAATAAAAGGTTTTATTGTTGGGACCGGGAGTTTACTTCATGCTCTCGGGAAGCCTCGGTCAGAACACCCAGTTGTTAAGTGAATCTGCCTTCCCCCATTGACTTTGCTTCTCAGAAGGTCGCAAAAGGGGATCCCGTGACTCCCCCACCCCCCAATCTAAGTTATGATGCTGTTCACGTAATGTGCCAACATGAGGGCTGGAATCCCGCAATATGAGGAATTCGGATCCATTTTTCAGCCTCGCTTAACAGAGTGTGCAAATTCAGTCTTTAAGTCCCTTCTCAAGTTCCTTTGGTTCTAGTCCAAAGAATAGGGATTACGGGCACCTCCAGATGTTCCAGGGTTGAAGTTCAGCAACATCTGAAGGGGTTTCTTGGATTTGGCATTTCATATTTGGCAAAGCAGGCCCTTTCCCTTCCATCCCCCTCCAAAAGTGATGCTCACATTGATAAGTGTCTGTTGCCCTACAGCTGACTTTTACCCAAAAAACGGATCGGAAAGTCATTGTCTTGGGTTCCGACCAGTCGGACTCATCTTCCTGTGTCTTCTCCGTCTGCAGTTCAGTCAAGGTAGGTTCTGTCTCTTTGGCCGTCCTTTTACATGTGCTAAGATTTTTCAGAAAATTAAGATTTGTGTTTTTTCTCCCATTATATCTGTTGCTATTGAGAGAGGGCGCCTAGTCAACACTGATTTGACTTTTTGTTGCGGACAAACAGGGACATGGTGGCTCAATGGCTAAGACACTGACCTTGTCGATCAGAAAGGTTGGCAGTTCGGCGGTTCGAATCCCTAGCGCTGTGTAATGGAGTGAGCTCCCGTGACTTGTCCCAGTTTCTGCCAACCTAGCAGTTCGAAAGCACGTAAAAATGCAAGTAGAAAAATAGGGACCACCTTTGGTGGGAAGGAAACAGATTTCCATGTGCGTTTAGTCATGCCGGCCACATGACCATGGAGACGGATGGATTTTTGCTATTCAGGAAATAAAAAATATAAAATAAAAAGCAACATATACTGTATGTATATATTATGGCTATATTTGGACAATTCTTAGGCCTTGGGAAAAGGTTGAATTGACCCCAGATTACCAACATTTGCTGGGAATATTTCAGAAGAGAATTTTTTACAATATCTAATAACAGAATATAAACAAGAATTTTATTTTTTGAGGTTTCCATTCTAGCTGCTGACTTCTGTTACTAAAAACAACGGAAACGATCCTTACATTGATTTGTGTTGCCATTAAAAATAATTTTTATGGGATGTGAATGTTATTCAATGGACTTTCTGCCTCTTTCCTCTCCAAATCTTTTAAAAAAACTCACTGTAAAACAGCTGAAAAAAGTAACATGTAATCTTAGGAGAATGATCTTAAAATGATTAATGCTTCTGGACCAAAGATGCTAAACAGGAAGAATAAGATTAACAAAGAAATCCCCCAAAATTTTAGCATGACTAAGGACCAAAGTTGCATTGCTTTACTGTGCATAAAGAAAAAGCAGTCTTAAAGGGATGGAGCAATAATTTCTATAGAATAGTGTTTTTTCAAATTTGCAGGAACTGGTTGTAGGAACTGGGTATGCCTAGCTTAATGAAAAGAAGGAGTATGGGAGACATATGCTTCAATATCTCAGGGGCTGCCACAAAGAAGAGGGAGTCAAGCTATTCTCCAAAGCTCCTGAGGACAGGACAAGAAGCAATGGGTGGAAACTAATCAAGGGGAGAGGCAACCTAGAACTAAGGAGAAATTTCCTGACAGTTAGAACAATTAATCAGTGGAACAGAAGTTGCCTCCAGAAGTTGTGAATGCTCCAACACTGGAGGTTTTTAAGAAGAGATTGGATAACTATTTGTCTGAAATGGTGTAGGGTTTCCTGAATAAGCAGGGGGTTGGACTAGAAGACCTCCAAGATCCCTTCTAACTGTGTTATTCTTTTCTTAACCTTGGCCACTTTAAGATATACGGATGTCAACTCCCAGGATTCACCCAGCCAGCAGCCCAACATAGCATCACAGATTATCCTAATTAGTTGGCCTGGGTGAAGTAGATGTGTGAGACAAGCTAGCATTTTGAAGCAGATCAGGATTCTGTTTCTATGAGATGCATCCAGAATTCAACTAATCAGCGAGTTCAGGAACAGATCGAGAGAAGATCAAAGAACCACAAAAGATGCAGAAACAAACTGCATCCTTTAAAGGCCTGGTTACTCAACCAAACTGCTCCTGAAGGAGACTCCCTTTATATTTTTTGCTTTCCCTTCTCAGGGTTCGATTGGACTGCAACGGACCGCCAGTTTACCTCGCAGGAGTAGGGATCGCCTCCCAGCCCGCGCTCCTCAACGTCCCGTTTCAATGCATGGTATGAGTTCAGTGGGTGGGCTGAGGTGGGTGGACCCCTTGGGAACCACGTATATTAGTGGAACGCCCTCTCTTGGTACCCACTGACCATCAACAAGAAAAATAAGATATTTTCTTGTAAAGAAGAATGGTTGAAAACTCACAAGGTAGCCAAGTTTCTCAAGATCTCTTGAGTTTTTACACGAGAACTTGTTCCATTGTTAAGTTGGATATCTTGGTCTGGAATTCCAAGGGAGGGAGGGAAGGAGGGAGAGAAAGAGAGAGAGAGAGGGAGAAAAGGAAGGAAGGCAGGAAGGCAGGAAGGAAGGAAGGAAGGAAGGAAGGAAGGAAAGAAGGAAGACTAGGAAAAAAGGATGCATGATGCTATTGGTTCCATGCAGCCATCAATATTAAGTGAGGTACCACAGAATTCTTTGTAGTGTTGAATATTCTTCCTTGTCATCACTGAATGAGTGTTTTGGCAAGCAAAGGTGTTTGACCATTCAGATACAGTCCTAACAAGGTCAGTAGGCCAGTTGTGAAATTTTAACCTTAAAGTAGCAACTGGACCAAAATGAAGTTGATTTTAAGATGTCTTCTGAAGCGATCTTGATTTTGCATCTGCTTATCTCTCCCAGGTGCTCTGGATCCCAGCCTTCTGGTAGCTCAACTCTCCAGTGGAAGCAACGGTCATTATCTGGGGAGTCCAAACCTCCAATTCTCACGTTACAACAAACCCCTCTACCAACTGCTGGGTGGCCAGGCAACTACCAGGCAGGTGGGAGGAACCTCTCAAGGAGCTTACAGGTTGGCACACAATCCCATTCTCGTCTCATTGATGTTCTCCTTCTTTAATTCCAGACTGCTTCACTAAAGATCTGGTTAACTTTGTTCTTTGTAGTCTTCTCCAGTCAAACTAAATTGGCCCTCCCCCAAATGTCATTCTGTCCACACCTTCCAAGGAATCCATGTTCCTTGGAAGGAATCCATGCTCCTATGAATGATGAGATAAGCTCAGGGTGTAAGACTGATAAGATGAGGGCCACCCTACTGGAAAAAGTAATATTGTCTTTCCTCTCACCCCCCAAATGTTATCTTCTCACTTTGACTTTAACTAGCTCGTTCTAGTTCTAGTCTAGGACTAGAGGTATTTAGACAGAGTCCAGCTGATCATCTCTGAGGGATGTCAATGAAGATTCTCCGTCATCCAGGTAGAAATGTCTTGAAGTTGAGCCATGGCAGCTTTCTTGTTGGCTTGAGATGTTTTGCTCCTGGTGTAGGAATCTCCCTAGAATTTTAGAATTTGGCACATTCCAATGACTCTCTGCCTACTCAGATTCCTCTAACCAACTTGCTCAGTCTGAAGAAGCTGCTTGGATGGGCAGAAAAACACCTCAAACTTACAAGAAGCTAAGTCCAGTTGCCATGACTCAACTTCCAGAAAACTCTCAGGGATGCTACAGGTATAAAGTTCTTCCACTGAGTGATCAAATGGATTAAATTCCAAGATCACTTCCTATCTTAAAATGATATGGTTTGATGAATCAAAGATTTCCTATAGTGGGCCTGGTTCCTTTCCATTGGCATGGCCGTACATCTGGATTGATTGGCATTAACTGGGTATTTCTCCTGACAGTCTTGAAAACTGTGTCACCAAACTGGCAGAGATGGAACGCCGGGTGCGGGAAGCTATGGCTGAACGAGAACGATTGCTGCAAGAAAGGGTAAGAGATTGAGTGAGCAGACTCAAGTCCTGGACCATAGTCAAGTTTTCTCCGTCCATCCATCCATCCATCCATCCATCCATCCATCCATCCATCCATCCATCCATCCATCCAGATTCTCAATCATCCAGGTCAAAAACAAAAAAGCCCAGTTGCCTTTTGAAAAGCACATTTGAAAGTTCTTTCATCCACCCACCCACCCACCCACCCACCCACCCACCCACCCACCCATCCATCCATCCATCCATCCATCCATCCATCCATCCATCCATCCAGCTATGGAGATTCTCAATCATCTAGGTCAAAATTGAGAAATTCCAAGTGCCTTTTGAAAAGTACCTTTGGGACATTCATTGGTTGGTTGGTTGGTTGGTTGGTTGGTTGGTTGGTTGGTTGATCAATCGATTCATCCATCCATCCATCCATCCATCCATCCATCCATCCATCCATCCATCCATCCATCCATCCATCCATTCAATTTCTATAGTTGCCCATCTTAATCCGGGACTCTGAGCAGTTTACAATTAAAAATGAAACCTGAGAATGGTTACAATAATTATTTATTTGACTCTGTAGTTCCCCTGAAAGGATCTTGGGGATTCCCAGAGTACACTGAGAAACCCTGGTCTAGATATCTATGGGGATTCCTCCACGTCATGATTGTCCCAAAGGTGCTTTTCAAAGAAACAAAAAAGTTCAGTTGCCTTTTGAAAAGTACCTTTGGTTGGTTCGTTCATTCGTTCGTTCATTCATTCATTCATTCATTCATTCATTCATTCATTCATTCATTCATTCATTCATTCATTCAGTTTCTATAACTGCCCATCTCAATCCATGACTCTGGACTGTTTACAATCCAGAAAATACATTACAATTAAAAACACTAAAAACATCCAGATTAAAATATATATATACATAGACTCAAGATACTTGACCAGTTAGCAATACAGCCAAGAAACAGAGACCTTAACATATTCGGCACCCCAGGCATGAGAACATAGCCAGTTTTTCAAGGTCTTACGAAAGGCTAACAACGTTGGGACCATTCTAATCGCCCCAATCAGGGAATCGACATACATCAAATCAGTTTTGACTCATTGCTGTGACATTTGTTCTAAACCGGAGTAACCCTGCTTCTCATCTGCTTCTCATGTGATCTGGAGAATGGGGAAGTTGCAAATTTCACCCTGTCAGCTTTTTGACGGCTCTTCCTGCATGCTAGGTAAAAATATCTAGACTTGGTCCAGGAGGAAGAGAAAGAGCTTGTGGTCTTTCTTCTCTATTGCTTGAGGTTTTGTTTTGTTTTTTGAAGGGGGGTTGATATGTCTGCAGTGGCTGGTATGGTGCTGCCTGTCCCCTGTTCTTATCACACGCAAGCCGCCTTCAACCGTCTTTCCTTTCAGGAAGCGAAGAAAGTAGCTGAGGAAGTGAAACGAATCGAATTGTCCCCTTCGAAAATGGTAAGGAGATCTTCGTCTTTATCTGGAAGAATTCAAGAATACAATGTGCTTGGCCCGTCTTTGGGAGATGAGAGTTTGAGCTGAGATGGAAAGGGAATCTCTAGAAAATCCCCAGGTTTGCACTAGGCTAGGTTAAAATGAGGTTGGGAAGTTTGTCTGGTTAGAGGAATCAAAGACATTGCCTTGATATGCCGTGGGAATCATGTTGGGCTATAATGTCGTTATTTGTTCAGGCATAGCATGTTGTTGAGCAACGTATTCCAGATTTAGCATTCATGTTCATCTCAGCGTTTTCATTAGAGGGGATTGTTCATCTTCATTTTCCTACCCTGCATCTGAAGGACAGTGATTTAATGAACTAAATCAGGGGTGTGCAACTTTAAGACCTGTGGATTTCAACTCCCAGAATTCCCCAGCCAACCGTCAATGGAAATTGATGTCCACAAATCTTAAAGTTGCCATGGTTAGATATTCCTGATCTAAATTGTGAACATACAGGTTAGAAGAAGAAGTTAGAAAGATTAGAAGCTTATTTTCTGGTCTCCTGCTATGAGGGGACCATAGAAGACCCATCTTTAGAACAGTTGCTTGGGTTTCAGGAAGGGAACCATCCGTTCTGACGTGGCACTGATTAGATTTACAAAGTTGGAAGGGACCTTGTAGGTGATCAAGTCCAACTCACACACACCCTCCCCAAGCAGGAGTCCCTACACTGTTTCTGACAGATGGCAGTCCAATCTCTTCTTGAAAGTTTCCAGTGATGAAGCTCCCACAAACTTCTGAAGGCAACTTCTGTTCCATGGGTTGATTGTTCTCACCGTCCGAAAAATTCTCCTTATTTCCAAGTTGAATCTCTCCTTGGTCAGTTTCCATCCATTATTCCTTGCCTGGCCTTCGGGTGCTTTGGAAAATAGCTTGACCCCTTCCTCTCTGTGGCAGCCCCTCAAACATTGCTATCATGCAGATAAGAGTGCTATCATGCCTCCCCTGGCCCTGTAGGAAGAACGCTGAGTTTACCCAAAATATCTTTCCTCCAAATGAGGAAAAGCAAATCACACATCCCAGAACTTCCCTGGTCTGGTTTCAATCCACTGCCTTCTCGTTGCCCCATACAGAGCCATAACCCCATGGAGATCCGGGAACTCAAAACAGCTGCCTTTGACTTGCGCAAACATCTGGAGGCGTCGGGGCATAGCGTCGAGACCTGCCAGCACGTGAGGGTGACCAGCAAATCGTGCAAGGGTTACCTGGTCAAGATGGGCGGGAGGATCAAGACTTGGAAGAAACGTTGGTTTACTTTTGATCGCCAGAAGCGCGTCTTGGCGTATTACACAGGTGAGAGAGAGAGACAGACAGAGACAGAGAGAGACAGAGAGAGAATTGAGACAGGTAGCTACTCCTTCACCAGGTTGCCCTCTCTGCTGCTGATGGAGAAGACTTGGTCTTAGTTTCAGTGCATTCCATTGGCATGCACTGCCTATCTAAGGCAGTGTTTCCCAACCTTGGCAACTTGAAGATGTCCGGACTTCAATTCCCAGAATTCCCCAGCCAGCATTCGCTGGCTGGGGAATTCTGGGAATTGAAGTCCGGACATCTTCAAGTTGCCAAAGGTTGGGAAACACTGATCTAAGGGACCAGGAGAAAGGATGCATTGACGTGTGATTTCCAAATCACCTTCTTAATAGATTTGGCTCCAAACAGGTTCACCAGGGGGATAGAGAATGGGGTGAATGTGGGCAGTAAGTCTTTAATTGACCTGTTTAAACTTACTGGGTGAATATAATCAGGGATGGGCTTCAAAAATGTTAACAACAGGTTCTCTCTCTCGTTGCTGGGTGGGCGTAGCCATGTGGCCTGCACCACAGTGGTGGAGGCGTTTTCACCCTCCCCGGGCTCCGGAGGTTCTCTGGAGTTCTTCCAGAACTTCCGGGACACCAGTTTTTCACCCTTCCGGGCAGGGGTAAGCTCCTGCCACCATTACTATCAGTTTGGCGCACGTGCGCATTTGCGCTTGAAACAGTCTGCGCAGGGGAGAAATTACATTTTTTTTCCAATGAAGATTGTTCTGTGCATGTGCAGGACAGAAAATCAAGATGGTGCCACCGAGGATAGAACTGGTACGGTCGTGCGTCTGCCGGAGTTACTACCTATTAGGCTGCACCGTACCGTACCGGTAGAAACCCGCCTCTGCTCCCCGGGCTCTGGAGGCTTTTCTCGAGCTTCCAAGAGGACAAAAACAGCCTCCCCTGGACTCTGGAGGCTCCCTGGAAGCCAGTAGGACCCATTTCTGGCCTTGCGGAGTCTCCGGGAAGTCTGTTTTTTACCCCGAGACCTCCACATGGGTCCTTCACCCATGTGTGGCTGCGTGGAGACTCCTGGGAGGGGAGGGGGTGGGCGTGGCCAGCCAGGAATGGGATTTGGGGGTTCGCCGAACTGTGCAGAATCTTCACTAGAGCAGCACACCCCTGAATAGAGTCGAGGTGGCGCAGTGGGTAGAGTGCAGTACTGCAGGCCACTTCAGCTGACGGCTAGATCAGCAGTTCAGCGGTTCAAATCTCACCGGCTCAGGGTTGACTCAGCCTTCCATCCTTCCGAGGTGGGTAAAATGAGGACCCAGATTGTTGTTGGGGGCGATATGCTGACTCTGTAAACCGCTTAGAGAGGGCTGAAAGCCCTATGAAGCGGTATATAAGTCTAACTGCTATTGCTATAATATAACCACTGAATTGAAGGCAAGATGAGAGCAATTAATCCAGCCATTTCTCATTTTATCCATCGGGCCTTCGTTTTCCGTCCTTCCCAACTTGCTAACCTGGACCTGTGGTTTTATTTTTAAATCCCCCTGCAGACAAAGAAGAGACCAAGCTTAAGGGTGTGATCTATTTCCAGGCCATTGAAGAGGTTTACTGCGACCATCTCCGGAGTGCTTTCAAGGTAACAAGAGTAGAGATTTGCCGAAAGTCCCTTTTTCAATTCACGTAGACCTGGGAGGGGCTGTGGGATCCAAACCGATTCGAGCCGTCAGAATTTTGGGTGACCAAGCCTCCCTTCCCAGAATTGCTTCTCAAAAATTGCTTTTATTTTATTACTCTATGTAAGCATCCGAAATGATATTTCCCCAGAAACCTTGGAATAGATTTCTACAAAATTGGGCTGCAGGCTTAAAATTTAAAAATTCTGCTCTAGGCTGATTTTACAATGGCTTGCTTGGGCTGCGGATTTCAATTCTGTCTCTCTCTCTCTATTGATAGATGGTGATATATATTTGTAGTATGAAGTTTTCATTGGGACACAGTGGCTCAGTGGCTAAGATGCTGAGCTTGTCGATCAGAAGGCCGGCGGTTCAACGGTTTGAATCCCTAGGGCTGCATAATGGAGTGCGCTCCCGTTATTTGTCCCAGCTGCTGCCAATCTAAGCAGTTCGAAAGCATGTAAAAATGCAAGTAGAAAAAATAGGAACCACCTTTGGTGGGAAGGTAACAGCATTCCGTGGGCCTTTCGGCGTTTAGTCATGCTGGCCACATGACCACAGAGACGTCTTCGGACAGCGCTGGCTCTTCGGCTTTGAAACGGAGATGAGCGCCGCCCCCTAGAGCCAGAAATGGCTAGCACGCATGTGCAGGGGAACCTTTACCTAGTATGAAGTTTTAGTGCATCGTTTCTCGAACTTGGGGATTTTAGTTTATGTGGACTTCAACTCCCAGAATCCCCCAGTGGGCTGGGTACTTGAGAGACCGCCTGCTGCCAATTACCTCCCAAAGACCCATTAGATCACACAGATTAGGCCTCCTCCGGGTTCCGTCTACTAGCCAATGTCATCTGGCCACTACCCGGGGGACGGCCTTCTCTGTGGCAGCTCTGGCCCTGTGGAATGAGCTCCCCGCAGAGATTCGGACCCTCACCTCTCTCCAGGCCTTCCGAAAAGCCGTTAAAACCTGGCTGTGTCGGCAGGCCTGGGGTCGATGAGTTCCATTCCCCTCTCGAATCGTGTGGCTGTTGGTTGTTTTAAATGCTCTGTATTTTTTGGTGTAGTTTTGTGTTTCCCTTCCCCTCCTTGGGTTTGTGCGCCGCCCTGAGTCCCATTGGGAATAGGGCGGCATATAAATGAAATGAACCTTGAACCTCGAACCTCTCCGCCGTGGTGCAGGAGGTCAAGTAAGCCACGCCCACCATGGCCACGCCCACCCAGCAACCAGGCAAAGAACCCCTTGCTAAAATCTTTGAAGCTCAACCCGTGCAGCCTTGCGACTTTATCAAATAAAACCTCTTCATTGGAAATAAACCATAAAACTATCCAATTGATTCCCCCCCCCCCTGAATGGGGAAGGTGAGCTTGCTCTATTTTGCTCTTTCATTCCTAAAGTCTCATATATTTTAATTTTCAACCCACATTCATTTGGGTGTGAAGATTGTTCTTTCCAGGCAGAAATGCCTTTACACTGCCTTTTACTTCACGCAGGCTTCTTCCAGGCTGAGTTAATAGCAATAGCAATAGCAGTTAGACTTATATACCGCTTCATAGGGCTTTCAGCCCTCTCTAAGCGGTTTACAGAGTCAGCATATTGCCCCCAACAACAATCCGGGTCCTCATTTCACCCACCTCGGAAGGATGGAAGACTGAGTCAACCCTGAGCTGGTGAGATTTGAACAGCCGAACTGTAGAACTGCAGTCAGCTGAAGTAGCCTGCAGTGCTGCATTTAACCACTGAGCCACCTCGGCTCTATTGGAACAGCATTCGAACTTCGTGGGTGCAAGCCCCTCCCCCACTTCAGATATTTCAAACAACCTCCCCCCTCCCAAGTGACAATTCTAGACAGACAACATCTGATACAGAATATGACTATATAACTATAAACTGAACAATTTCCGGGAATAGAGACACAAAGTTTGAAGTGGCTTAGTCAAAACTGCCCTTTTCGGTTCTTGAGAATCATTTGGCACCTAAACAATTTTATGCAGAACTATTTATTCAACAGAAGCTTTTTTGCCCCTTAAATTTGGCCTGGAAACCTTAATTGCAAAAAGCGGGGAACCGCGGGTCGGACTTTCCGTAAGCAGATTGCTCTCTCTGCAAATTTTCCCATCACCCCTGAGTACTTTCTAATCGTAGTTCAAGTGACTGAATAATGAAAGTAGTTGAAAATCACATTGCCCTGAATTTCTTTTGAAAAGTTGCCATATTTTGCATACTTCTTACGCTTCCCAGAATTAATTATCTTGGCTTCTTCACTGACATTGTTCGAGAAAAGCCCTGTCTTCAGGCTGGTGTCTTCGGCTTCGTGCTTCTGAATATCCTGAGTCCTGTGCTGCAACCTCCTGGCGGGGTTGGCTGCGTTGTAACATCCTGAGTCTTTGTGTTGTAACCTCCTGAGTTCTGTGATGTAATGTCCTCAGCTCAGGATGAAGCATGAAGCCGAAGGCACCAGCCTGAAGATGGCCTGGTGTCGAAACGTCGCCAAGATACTCTCAATCTTACACAGGAAAAGACCCGAATACGCCAAGACCTGCATACTTGTACCCGTGAAAATATATGAATATGAATATGAATATAGACTAGTATAGATCTATTTCAAGCTATTTAGCTCTCATCAGCTAGCCATACCCTTACTGGGAATCGAGCCTGTGCTTTATTGCCTCTAAGGCAGATGTGTTAACCATTGAGCCACAGAGCTCGACTCCTTATCTGCCAGCCAGGGTGAAAGGTATCTATTTAGATTTTACAACCCCCGGTATGCCCAAATATGGGAGGAAGATCACTACTTCCATTCTCTGTCCTTCGGCTCTTCACAAGAGACCATCCAGACAGAAAGCCCAATATTTTTATTGTTGCCTTTGTTACATTTGTGTAGTATTTGTGCTGATAAATAAATAAAGGGAGACCAGTATAGATCTATTTCAAGCTATTTAGCTCTCATCAGCTAGCCATACCCTTACTGGAATTCAAACCTGGGCTGTTTTACATATTAGGCAGATGTGTTAACCACTAAGTCACAGGCTCTGATCCGTTATCAGCTGAGCCAGGGAGAAAGGTATATATTTAAAGTCACAACCCCTGGTATGCCCCAATTATGGGAGGAAGCTAACTGCTTTATATATACATAAATGCATTTAGCTTTTCGCCTTTACAACCCCATTTTAATTCCTGCCAGTTTTTCATTGCTAATAGTGTTGCCTTTGCTTCTGCCTTCTGTGGTAGGCCTTTATTTTGAAATTGTAATGCTGTCATGCTTTGTGGTCCTTTTCTATGTTTCTTTTACTATCCTTTGCACTAATAGCTTTATTTATTTCTAAGGCTTGTTCACGGGCTTGCTGCGAACTGTCCTGAGGCAGTTGTAAGCAAACATGCTGAATAAACAAAGGACACACAAATCATTCTTTAAAACAGTACAGTATTTATGTTTTTACACAGTAATCCTCACTCAACATGTGTTATAAACACCAGTTATGAATCTCATGGTTGCATTGATGCTCCATATTCAGCTTGGCTCTCCAAATCTTAATTATGGTTTTCTGTGGTTGTTTATGTGCATTGCTTATACAGCTATGAGGCCAGCACATTGAGTTAATTTAGGCTTCAACATATGAACCCCGAGACAATGCTGAAGGCACCAGGCTATTAACCAGGAGACAGTGAATTCTAGTCCCTCCTTAGGTATGAAAGCTGGCTGGGTGAGTTTGGGCCAATCACCAGGAGACAATGAGTTCTAGTGCTGCATTAGGCATGAAAGCCAGCTGGGTGAATTTGAGGCACTCACTAGGAGATAGTGAGTTCTAGTGCTGCGTTAGGTATGAAAGCCAGCTGGGTGAGTTTGGGGCACTCACTAGGAGATGGTGAGTTCTAGTGCTGCGTTAGGTATGAAAGCCGGCTGGGTGAGTTTGGGGCACTCACTAGGAGATAGTGAGTTCTAGTGCTGCGTTAGGTATGAAAATCAGCTGGGTGAGTTTGGGACACTCACTAGGAGATGGTGAGTTCTAGTGCTGCATTAGGTATGAAAGTCAGCTGGGTGAGTTTGGGACACTCACTAGGAGATGGTGAGTTCTAGTGTTGCATTAGGTATGAAAATCAGCTGGGTGAGTTTGGGGCACTCACTAGGAGATGGTGAGTTCTAGTGCTGCATTAGGTATGAAAGCCAGGTGGGTGAGTTTGGTCCAATCACCAGGAGACGGTGAGTTCTAGTGCTGCCTTAGGCATGAAAGCCATCTGGGGCCTTTGGACCAGTTATTCTCTCTCAGCCCATTCTGTCAGGCTCAGATGACAAGTCAAGTGGTCCATTTCTATGGCAACCAGTGGACCATCCCTTGATTGATGTGGGAGGAAAAGTGGAGAATGCCCTTGCAACAGAAACTACTAGAAAGAAAGAAAAAGTCACCCTAATGCAGAGATCAACCCAGAGGTTCTGTGTGAATACGGCCCATTGTTTTCGTTTGTCCATACAATCCTCTTTTTGCTTTTCGGCAGAGTCCCAACCCCAAACTGACCTTCTGCGTCAAGACCTATGATCGCCTCTTCTGCATGGTGGCCCCAAGCCCAGAGGCGATGAGGATCTGGATGGATGCAATTGTCACGGCAGCTGAGGAGAACACTCGATACTGACCAGGTCTTTGAGATGAAATGGACTCTTGAACTCTTCAGTTGGGGAACAGCGTTTCTTCCCAAGGTTTTACTGGGGTATCTCCTTCTAAGGGAAAACTCATCACCAGCGGCTGGACTTAGATGCTTTAATGCTTGCCAGAGTCTAAACTACCATATAGGGCTTGTTTGGTACCCAGAGTTGCAAAACTGTGGATACTTGGAGATGATGGATATGTTGGGGATGTTTTATGGACCAGCGCAGAAGACATGTCCGATATCACAAGCATGCTGGAGGAAACTTCAAATGGTATTTTGGGAAGACGGACTGTTGGGATGGATTCCAGCCAGCCGCATAAAAAGATAGCCCATCTTATTCCGAGAATTCAGGACAATTTCTCTGGAAGATGCCCTTAAATAAAAAAAATAAATAAATAAACACATGACACTTGTCTGGAAATCAGAAGAGAACTTTTGCAAGGGCATAAGTCAGTTGGCTGATGGAAAATGTTCTTGGCATTTCTGCAGGACGCTTGGATCCGAAGTGCTGCTTGACTTCATCGGAAGGGAGAACGTCTCCCCACCCCCACCCCCACATGCTGTATAGATCTCTTTATATTTATTACGTGTTTTGGTTCTTTTCTTTTAAAAACCTGGGAACACTGTTTGAAGGGAATCCGTGTACAAAACCATGTATGGAATATTTATTGTATAAAATCCTTTAAGTGAAAACAGACCAGGTTTATTCCTGTCTATAAGACAATGTTTTAAGAAGCCTTCATTGTTCCTGAGTGCTTATCTATCTATCCATCCATCCATCCATCCATCCATCCATCCATCCATCCTATCCTATCCTATCCTATCCTATCCTATCCTATCCTATCCTATCCTATCCTATCCTATCTATCTATCTATCTATCTATCTATCTATCTATCTATCTATCTATCTATCTATCTATCTATCTATCTATCTATATCATCTATCTATCTATCATATCTATCTATCATCTATCTATCTATCTAATCTATCTATCTATCTATCTATCTATCTATCTATCTATCATCTATCTATCTATCTATCTATCTATCTATCTATCTATCTATCTATCTATCTATCTATCTATATCATCTATCTATCTATCATCTATCTATCTATCTATCTATCTATCTATCTATCTATCTATCTATCTATCTATCTATCTATCTATCTATCTATCTATATCATCTATCTATCTATCATCTATCTATCTATCTATCTATCTATCTATCTATCTATCTATCTATCTATCTATCTATCTATCTATCTAATCTATCTATCTATCTATCTATCTATCTATCTATCTATCTATCTATCTATCTATCTATCTATCTATCTATCTATCTATCTATCTATCTATCTATCATATCTATCTATCTATCTATCTATCTATCTATCATCTATCTATCTATCTATCTATCTATCTATCTATCTATCTATCTATCTATCTATATCATCTATCTATCTATCTATCTATCTATCTATCTATCTATCTATCTATCTATCTATCTATCTATCATCTATCTATCTATCTATCTATCTATCTATCTATCTATCTATCTATCATCTATAAGACTGTATGTATGCATAGCTCTGGAGCACCTTGAGCAATTTCAACCAAAATTGGTATACTGATGACTTACTCTCTCGAAACAAATACTGTGGGGGGTAAGACTCCCCTAAAACCCCTCCATGGGTGTGTGATTTTAAGATACAGCCTGTTGTGCCTTAAATGGCTTCTACTGTACTCCCGTAAAATGGCTTCTACTGTGCAGCACAGTGGATTTATCTTGGTAATGGCTTCACAGTACTCCACAAGAGGGCTCCCTCTGATAAGGGGGAAAATCCAACATTAGAAATTATGTTTGGTCCGGACATTTTCCTCCTATAAATAAAACCCGGGCAATGCTAGGTTATCAGCTAGCACAAGGATAAAAGTGGTTGTAGAGCTATGCCCACCATCTTGTGGTCATTGAAAGAAAGATGACGACCTCGACTTATGACCACAATTGAATCCAAAATTTCTGTTGTTAAGGAAGACAGTTCAGTGTGTCTTGCCCCGTTTTACAACCTTTCTTGCTAAGTGAATCACTGCTGTTAGGTTAGTAACACGGTTGCTAAGGGAATTGCATTGACTTCATCTCCTCATTGACCTTGTTTGTCAGACGATGACAAATGTGATCACATCATCACCTCAGGGACACGGCAACCGTCATAAGTACCGGCCAGCTTCCAAGTATTTGAATTTTGATCCCATGGTTATAAGTGTGAAGAATGGTCATAAATCACTTTTTTTCAGAGCTGTTGTAACTTTGAACGGTTACTAAGTGGTTGTATGGTTGTAAGTAAGAGGACTATCTGTATTTACAGGCTGCCACTTCCGGGGGAGCATCCTCTTCCTTTTTCCATACGATCCTCTCTGTGTACTTCTGTGTGAGCTTATCTATATACACCTAAAACTCTTGTGTCTGTTTGCAATCTTCACTTGGACGAAACGGAGTATCACAAGGCAACAATTTTTGGGACAACATGCCTCAAATGGGCTAACTCACAGAACACATCTAAAAGCTGGGACCCATGACTCCTGTGGGATTGAAATTTGGCAAGCTGTGGCTTCTTCAGTGCTTCACGATTCTCAACTTGTGCTCCGCAGACCTCTAGGGGGGGGAGGGGGCTGTGATGTCACCACGGGATCCGTGAAGGCTGGATGCAATCTAGTGCTGTAAGCCTTGAGTTAAATCTTGGGGGGGTCCGTGGCCATGGTCTGTGGCCACAAAAGTTATTTAAAGGGGGTCCAAGGTTGAGAACTATTGTACTGTGCCACTGTGGTAAATCACAATCATAATTTCCCACACTCCCTGTCAGCTTCCTGCAAGGAAAGTTACTGGGGAAGCCAGCAGGAAGCCAGAAGTCACACCTGCTCCTCCTGCTTTTTTTTGCCCATAATGTGCTCATTCTATTTCTCTCTTTAGGTAAGGAAAATATGTCTGAAATGATAAGCTAATAATAAGTCACAGGTTGTCTAGTTGTAGTAACAAACCTATAAGCCTTCCACAGAGTAGTACAAAAATATAAATAACAGAATAACAGTTAAAAAAAACATTCACATTAAAACTAAAGGAAACACAGAGCAAACAAGGCTGGTAAGTAATGTGTTGCTCTTCCGAAGCTGACGGCCCCCTGAAGATACATATATTCCTCAATGTACAACCACAATTGAGCACAACATTTCTGTGGCTAAGTGTGCAACTAACTAGGTCATTAGTAAGCTAAGTGCGACTGAGCTCGGAAAAGTTGAATCGAAGATGAAGAGCTTTCGTTTGAACTTAGAAAAGTTTGAGAAAGTTCACGGCAGAATCCTTACAAAGACAGAAATTGAGTTATCTAACCAATGGATTTTACAACAGCTGGTCAACTCTCTTTTGCAACATGCATATAAGAGTCCTCAGAGGAGGGGAAAAATGACAGATTTGCTGATGAACAAGGAGGCTGCCCCCTCCCATCCCAACAATTCCAGCCACACAAAAAATCAGAAATAGCTTCTGTATGCCCAAACTTTTCACCCACAGGACCTATTTCCTACATGCTAACGATTATCAACAATAAACAGCACAGTTGGGGAATTCTGGGAGTTGAAGTCCGCAAGTCTTAAAGCTGACGAAGTTTGGCACTGCTGCTCTTATTCAAAACCCAAAAAGCAATCCAGAGGCTCTGTTAGCTATCATTTTAAGAAGCTTCCGTGATGGCTTGTGATTTGGCTAAAATTGATTGATTGATTGATTATATTTCTATGCCGCCCTTTTCCCCGGAGGTGACTCAGGGCGGCTTACAAACCAAGTCAAGGGGGGAGTACAAATAAGAGAAAGAAAAAAGCACGAAACAAAACAGTACCACAATTTAAAAGCACACAACAACCATACCATTCAAGAGGGGACAAAAGTTCATTAGCCCCAGGCCTGTCGGAACAGCCAGGTTTTAAGGGCTTTGCGGAAGGCCTGGAGGGTGGTGAGGGTTTGAATCTCCACAGGGAGCTCGTTCCAGAGGGCCGGAGCAGCCACAGAGAAGGCCTTCCTCCGGGTGGTCGCCAGTCGGCATTGGCCAGTGGATGGAATTCGGAGGAGGCCTAATCTGTGGGATCTAATCGGTCTATTGGAGGTAATTGGAGGTAGACTATGATAAGGTTCCCGATCTGAAGTGGTATTCAGCAGGTTCTGACCAGTTCTGGAGAACTGGTAGCAGAAATTTTGAGTCGTTGGATAAAAATATGGTGGATTATGCAAAATGTTCTTTAAAAAAGGATAAAGTTTACCCCTCAGTTATTCTTGTTAGGTATAACTACTGACTGTACTGTTATAGAGACTTAACTTGATTTTGTATTTAATAACTGCAGCAAGACTGTTGGTGGTGCAGTACTGGAAGAAGGAAGATTTGCCTACTATTCAAGAATGGACATTAAAAGTAACAAACCTAGCAGAGATGGCTAAAATATTAGCATATCTCAAGGATGACTCAAATGAGAGATATAAACTGGAGTGGAGAAGATGGATTGACTATACTCAAAATAAGTATGGGACTAAGAAATTCCAGATAGTTTTTGACTGAAGAAACAAAGAATGATATAATCTGTTTAGAGTTAGCCTAGCAAAGAGGAGTTAAAGTTCAAATGAAAGATGATACTAACTTTCTTTAAGTTTATTTTAGAACATCTTTGTTAAAGATTTATACCCTGTATTTGTTCTTGGAAGTCGGGGGGGGGGGGGAAGGTTGGGGGGGTGGGTTCAGGGGGGGAGGGCGGGGGGGGGAGGTAAATATTGGCAAGTTTTTTTTTCTAAAAATTTTCACTAAAAAAAAAGAAATTTTGAGTAGTTCGGAGAACTGGTAAATACCACTTCTGACTGGCCCCGCCCCCATCTATTCTCTGTCTCCCGAGTCTCAGCTGATTGGTAGTGAAAGGGGATTTTGCAGTATCCTGCCATGCCCACCAAGGCACGCCCACCAAGGCACACCACGCCCACCAAGCCACGCCCACAGAACTGTAGTAAAAAAAAAATTGAATCCCACCACTGTTCCTGAAGAATAAGAGCCTGAAAGAAATCAACTTTCAGATATGATTAACATAGACGCACAGAGTTCCTATACCCTGTGTAACTAATGCAAAACAATTAAAGCAATTTCACAGCTCATTCTGAGGGGGAAAGTCCGTTTTCTGTCAGTCTTTTCCCCCTACAAACATTTAAAACTTCAAGATGTCCCAAATTATGGGACAGAAATAACAACGGAAGCACCTAAATTCAAATTTCATGGCTCCTGGGCTACTTCAGGTTTGAGGGCTCGAGCTCCCACAGGGCAACTGAGAGATTTCTGAGGAGATTGCCCGCTCGTTCATAGAAAACGACCCCTTTTATGGCTACCAGTGGATTTTCTACTTAGGAGCTGCTCTCATCCAGCAAGGTTCTCCTGAGTGCCATGATGATACTATAGAGGGTCAACTTTGTGTGGAGGTCCACACCCATGAAGAAGTAAAGGAATGGATTTGCACAACTGTTGAGGTAGGCCAGGAAGGCCGCAGCAAGTTTAATAAACAAGAAGGTTGGGCCATTCACTTCTGGCAATGTAAGGAGCTGGGTGATGTGATAAGGCAACCAACAGAAGGGAAAAGGTCACCACCAGGGCCAATATGACCTTGAAGGACTTCTTTGAGTGGAGTGAGGTCTGACGTCTCCTCAGCACCATGATGATGATTCCGTAGCAGACCACGATGATGGTGAAGGGGATCAAGAACCCACATATCAGCCTCAACATGTAGATTGTCACTCGTACTTCTGGTTCTTCTCCCTTTAGCACCACCCTGCATTCGGTCCTGTTGTTCTTTGTGTCCACCTTACGGTAAAGATAGAAAGGGATGCTTATGATGATGGCCATGATCCACGCTACGACAGCTGCAAGCCATACCAAGCGGATGTTCCGGTGTCTTCTGGCCCATAACGGGTAGGCGATACAAGCAGCCTGGTCCATGCTGATTGCGGCTAAGAGGAATTCGCTGCAGAACATGTTGAGGTACTTGATCAAGCCGTTGGCTTTGCAGGCGAAACTCCCAAAGATCCAACCTTTCTTCACCGCAACAAGAGGTGCGATGCGACTCATGGAGAAGAGAAAGTCAGCCAGGGCTAGGTTGAAGAACCAGACGCAGCTGATAGTCCGTGAGACTTGGCGGCAGGTGATCCAGATCACAATTCCATTGCCAAGGGAACCAAGGAGAAAAATAACCGTGTAGAAGACGAACTTAAAGCTGTCTTGGAACCTGTTTACATCAGAGACAGTTTCCAAGGATGAAGGCCAGGATGCATTGGGAAGCCACAAGGCAGTTGAACTCGAATTCATGATGCAAATGGGATCTTGCAGAGAAGGCGATCTAAAAAATTAAATGGAAAAAAATCTGGAAAAGCGAGAATAGCATTAGTAATCACATTTAGACTTATATACAGCTTCACAGTGCTTTACAGCTCCCTCTAAGTGGTTCACAGAGTCAGTATATTGCCCCCAACAATCTGGGTCCTCATTTTACCCCCCTCGGAAGGATGGAAGGCTGAGTCCAACCTTGAGCCTGGCATTGGTGAGGTCGGCTTTCCAATCCGAATTCAAGGGGGCCTAACCCTAACCCTAAGTGGGTTTCCCCCCACTATGGGATTTCCCCATGTATTTTACTTGGAAGCATAAAGGGTGGGGGCTCAAAACGTTGGCCCCCTCTTAACCAATACCGAGAGCCGAGGTGGCGCAGTGGTTAGGGTGCAGTACTGCAGGCCACTTCAGCTGACTGATATCTGCAGTTCAGCGGTTCTAATCTCACCGGCTCAAGGTTGACTCAGCCTTCCATCCTTCCGAGGTGGGTGAAATGAGGACCCGGATTGTTGTTGGGGGCGATATGCTGACTCTGTAAACCGCTTAGAGAGGGCTGAAAGCCCTATGAAGCGGTATATAGGTCTAACTGCTACCTATGGGCTAGGAATCCATTGGCAAGGTCAGTTTTGCTTTACGAATTCAAGGGGGCCTAACCCTAACGCTAAGTGGGTTTCCCCCCCCTTATGGGATTTTGCTGGTAGAGGCTGGAAGAGGCCATTTTTCCTTGCAGTGGGTTGCATCGCAGCCAAAAATGGAGCTTGTGAGAGCCCTTAGCTTTCACTGGCAGAGGGCTGCACGAGGCCATTGCAGCCCCAGAGGGAGTTCAAGAGCCCATTTTATCTCGGGGCACCATAGGCACTTCCGACACGAGTGAGTTAGCAATAGCAGTTAGACTTATATACCGCTTCATAGGGCTTTCAGCCCTCTCTAAGCGGTTTACAGAGTCAGCCTATTGCCCCCAACAATCCGGGTCCTCATTTTACCCACCTCGGAAGGATGGAAGGCTGAGTCAACCCTGAGCCGGTGAGATTTGAACAGCCGAACTGCAGATAACAGTCAGCTGAAGTAGCCTGCAGTACTGCACCCTAACCACTGCGCCACCTCGGCTCTATGAGCTGGCCACCCCCAGCCATTCTACACTCATCTCCCCCCCCCCCCCCCAGTCAACCACAACCTGGTCTAAAGTATCCAGAAACAAATATCCAGACATGACATGGTGTTATAATGTACCCAAACCCCACAAGAAGATGTGACATCCTGGGTGAGACTCCGGAATTACCTCTTTGAAGCTACAGGAAATCACGTCTCTTCTCTTTCGCGGAGCTTCTTCTTACAGGAATCTAAGATTGTTCAGCAGCGGCTGGTCTTCTCGGCTAGCAGTTGTGCTCCTCTCCTTTGAACTAACAAAGCTTATAAGGAACCTAAATAAAGGACAGTCCACGTGGTTGGTTTTTTTTCTGAGAAGTCACTGACGTTCCACAAAAACCATGAAAATTTGCTGCGCCTTCAGAATCTTTGCTTGACCTTGGAGGTCTCCTAATCCAGGGGTGTCAAACTGGTTTTTTCTCTGCAAGCCAGAGGGGAGGAGCAGGGACAGACGCCTCCTGCAGCAGCCTACTGGCCAAAACAGAGTACGAGGGTCCCGCGTGCAGCCCCCTCTGCCCATTTATAGCAGTAATAGCAATAGCAGTTAGAGTTATATACCGCTTCATAGGGCTTTCAGCCCTCTCTAAGCGGTTTACAGAGTCAGCATATTGCCCCCAACAACAATCCGGGTCCTCATTTTACCCACCTCGGAAGCATGGAAGGCTGAGTCAACCCTGAGCCGGTGAGATTTGAACAGCCGAACTGCAGAACTGCAGTCAGCTGAAGTAGCCTGCAGTGCTGCATTTAACCACTGCGCCACCTCGGCTGAATTTTCCACCTAAACGGATTCCTGCAGCCCTTTACCAACCGAAGCGGGGTACATGGGGGCTGTGTGTACCTCCTGTGCCTCATTTTTTGCCCACTATGGCCTCCTGCAGCACTCTGCCAGCCAAAAACGGGCTGCATGGAGGCCTCCTACGGCTCCCCCGCAGCCTGTTTTTGGCCGGCAGAGTGCTGCAGGAGGCTGAGAAGGCTGGCAGAGGCCCCGTGGGCTGTTATTTGGAGGCCAGTCCTGCAGGCCAGATTTAAGAAGCCTGTGGGTTGGATCTGGCCCTCGGGCTTTGAGTTTGACCCCAGTGTTCTAGTCCAACCACTACGCAAGCAGGAAACCCTATACCCTTCGAAACAATTAAGAGTTTCTGCCTGTTCTGTAAAAAAAAAGGGGGGATGTGATTTGATTTGATTTGATTTGTCTTGTATGCCGCCCACTCCCGAAGGACTCCGGGCGGCTCACAATAGACAAGGGAAAGGGGGAAAACTAGACAAAGACAACACTTTAAAAACAAAACCACAACATTTCCGTGGGGCTGGATATTTCACAGCCCCCCTGGCCAGCTGGAGCAGCCAGGACTTGGTGGCTTGGTTCTTAGTTGCCCCATCTCAACCTGCATTTCCTTCTATGGGGCAATCCAGAAGGTGACTGCTGTGTCTTGTCTTCACTCTGGTCTGTTCCCGTAGCGGGAACGAAGGCGCGTTCTGATTGGCACTGCCCCATTGACCAGTTAAGGGGCCGAGGGGACACTAGGCCGTACTCACAGTCTTTTTAGGCCTGGCTTCTCTGCCCTCCCCTTGAGGTTTACTTGGGATGACACCAGTGGTGGGTTTCAAAAATTGTTCGAACCTACTCTGTGGGTGTGGCCTCCTTTGTGGGAGTGGCTTGCCGCCCATGTGACCGGATATGAAGATGCCGATGACACTTGTCAGAACCACCTTAAATTACCTCACGCACAGCACTGGCATGCATAAGAATTTGATGTAAACTTGTTTTTTAAAAGGCATCTTTGGTTTGCGTTAAAACAACTTCAACACACGCAATGTTCTGATTGCATCACAAACGCAGTAGTCATCCTTACCTTTCACAGAGGCACTGAGTTTTATAAATATGAGCATGATAGTGTAGAATAATCATATCCAAGGACCAGTGGTGGGTTTCAAAAAAATTTGGAACCTCTTCTGTAGGTGTGGCCTGCTTTCCGGGTCCACTGGTGGAACCTCTTCTAACCGGTTCGGTAGATTTGACGAACCGGTTCTACCGAATAGGTGCGAACTGGTAGGAACCCACCTCTGGATGACACCATCCCAAGACCCAGAGTGACCACAGCACACAACGAGAGGCCAGAAACAGACTTACCGGAGGAACCGGACTGTGATCTCACGTTGCAGACTCCGAGCAAAGTTGGCACAGTTGCTGCCCGTTCCAGGGGCTACAACTATCCAGAAACCCACTCCGACAGTAAGCAGAGGACTGCGCAGATCTGCGAGGGCCCAGCGCCGTCCAGCTTATGTCCAGTCAGCATGCGCCGACTAAGGAGGAAGGAGTGCTGCGTCTTGTCTTCACTTTGGTCCGTTCCCTTAGCGGGAACGAAGACGCGTTCTGATTGGCTGCCTGTCTGACAACTAGGTATAAAAGAGCTGTCAGACAGTCAGAACAGCTGTTGTTGTTGTGAGCCAAGCAGCCATGCCTTAGTAACTCTGTTAGCAGTTAATAAATGGTTAGCGTTACATGTACCGTCTCGCCTCTGTCTGCCAGCCACTGTTCTGGGTACTGAATAATGACCACTTCCTCTTTTGGCTTGCCAGGAATAATGTGTCCCTTTAGTCAAATGTTAGAAAAGGCTGTGCCCAAAACCTTGAGCAGATGCCAGTTCTGAAAACAGCAAAGTTGTTTAAGCTCTTCCCATTAATAATAATCAAAGAAAGGGATGCCAGCAGTTTCTAAGAATTTGGAAGGTTGCAGGATTTATTTATTTATTTATTTGACTTATATACTGCTTTCATAGGGCTACCTGTTGATCTCCGGGTATGCTTCAAGGTGCTAGTTGTCACCTACAAAGCCCTTCATGGTATTGGATCTGGGTACTTGAGAGACCGCCTACTGCCAATCACCTCCACTCGACCAATTAGATCCCACAGATTAGGCCTCCTCCGAGTTCCATCAGCCAGTCAATGTCGACTGGCAACCACGCGGAGGAGAGCCTTCTCTGTGGCAGCTCCGACCCTATGGAACGAACTCCCCATGGAGATTCGAACCCTCACCACCCTCCAGGCCTTCCGCATAGCCCTTAAAACCTGGCTGTCCTGACAGGCCTGGGGCTAAAGACCTTAACCCTGCCCGAATAGTATGAATGTTGTGCTTTTAATGATGTATTGTCTTATATGTAACTTGGTTTGTCCTCCCCTCCCCCTGAACTGTGAGCCGCCCTGAGTCCCCCCAGGGAAAAGGGCGGCATACAAATAAAGTATCTTATCTTATCTTATCTTTCAGCCCTCTCTAAGCGGTTTACAAATTTTTTAGCAAATTGAATCAGCAACTTGCCCCCACAGTCCGGGTCCTCATTTCACCTATCTCGGAAGGATGGAAGGCTGAGTCGACCTTGAGCCGGTGAGATTTGAACCGCTGAACTGCAGATCTGCAGTCAGCTAAAGTGGCCTGCAGTACTGCACCCTAACCACTGCGCTACCTCGGCTCAGGATTTGGGTTTGGCCAGTCTAGGGAAAAGAAGAATTAGGGTGGTGACATGATAGCAGTATTCCAGTATTTGAGGAGCTCCCAGAAGGAAGAGGAGGGGGTCAATTTATTTCCCAAAGCACCAGAAGGCAGTATGAGAAACAATGGATGAAAACTAATCAAGGAGAGAAGCAACCTGGAATTAAGGAGACACTTCCTAACAGTGAGGACATTTAACCATTGGAACCGCTTGCCTCCAGGAGTTGTGGGTGCTTCATCACGGGACGTTTTTAAGAAGAGACTGGACAGTCAATTGTCTGAAATAGTATAGGGTCTCCTGTTTGAGCAGGTGACTAGACTAGAAGACCTCCAAGGTCCTTTCCAGCTCTATTCTGATTGATTGAGGGGAAATTCTTGTATTATAGGCAGAAAACAATAAAGTTGCCGACTTAGAGAGTTCACGAGTGGACCTGGTTGCTTGTTCACCCTGACATGAGGAACCCTCAACAACCCTTCTTTGTACATAGGTCACCTATCTGTTCTGACCCCCCCCCCTCCGTCCAGTAACGAATGCCAAGACAAGCTTAACTGGAATGTACTTTATTAGCAAGAAACCAAAACCTTGGTGGCTGAAAGCCAAGCATAACAAACAGATAAGGACCTTGGCAGCAACTCAGACAAATCTTGGCAGCAATCCAGCCAGCCAAGCTAGCTCCAAAAGTTCTCCAACTTTTAGTCAATGCGTTGAGTTCTGCAAGAGGGGCGTGTGCACAAGCAGTCTTTTTATAGTCTGGAGAGGAGCCTAATGACCACCAGCTGAGTGCAATTATCTCCTGTACTTGCGCAACTGTTCCTGACGCCTATTAGCTCTTCGATGCCGGGCATCCAGGAACAACTCACTACTGGTGTCCCGATCACTCTCCCTTGTCTCCTCCCCACTGGTCCAAGGCTCAGGCCCCTCCTGGTGGCCAACTAGCCTCTCTGCGCCCTGCTCGGAGTCGGAACCTTGTCCAGGGTCCTCCACATCCTCCAGAGCCAACTCATAGGGCCCCTCGCTGTCGGAGTCTGGTGGCAACTCCAACAGCTCCTGCTGGGCCACAACATTTATCCCACCATATCTTAAAGTCGACAAAAATCCAAAGCAGGTCAAGGATAGTTATGGATGTTATGGTACTCAAGTAATGGGAATTTTGGTCTCAGGCATTGAAAAACACCATCTAGATATTCTGGGGTGCATTGATATAAGTAGGGGAGATGCTTTGACATGAAGTGTACTCTGTCAGCAAACTGGGGGTTCCTCCAGGGTCTGTCATTGTGGACCTGGAACCTTCTCCTTAGTCAGCTGGGTGAGGAACACTGGAGAAACCATGGAAGGATATGTCATTCTGAGGTCCTTGAGGTTCCTCAAACTTGGTGGTTTTCTTGCAGATGTTCCATTACCAAATTAGGTAACATCATCAGTGCAGGAAGGGAGTGGGGTTTGCTCTCCTCAGCTTCTTGGTGCAGCCATTGGTCCGGATTCTTTGAACCCCCCCCCCTCCATTGTAGCACTGATGATGTTACCCAGTTGGGTAATGAAACATCTGCAAAAAATAACCCCATACAAGCTCAGAGAGCACCAGGGACCCCACAGTTCAACCTTGAACTACGGATATTCTCTTTTGTCAGAAGATGGCATCCTCTGCTCCTTGATATAGCAGTAGACTTATATACCGCTTCATAGGCCTTTCAGGCCTCTCTAAGCGGTTTACAGAGAGTCAGCATATTGCCCCCAACAATCTGGGTCCTCATTTTACCCACCTCGGAAGGATGGAAGGCTGAGTCAACCCTGAGCCGGTGAGATTTGAACCGCTGACCTGCTGATCTAGCAGTAGCCTGCAGTGCTGCATTTAACCACTGCGCCACCTTGAGTCATCCATGTAGAACGAGGTCAGGCAAGACAAAGTGGAAGAAATTGTGATGTACAAATTCTGGAAGAGTCAGCTCTTCAACTCAAAAACAGCTCCATGTGCTGGTAGGAATGTACAGGTAGTCCTTGATTTATGACTACAATCGAGCCAAAAATGTCTGATGCTAAGCGAGACAGTTGTTAAGTGAAGTTTGCTCCATTTTATGACCTTTTTTGCCACAGTTGTTATGTGAATCACTGCAGCTGTTAAGTTAGTAACACGGTTGTTAAGTGAATCTGGATTCCCCATTGATTTTGCTGGTCAGAAGGTCATAAAAGGGGAATCACATGATCCCTGGGACACTGTAACCGTCACAAATATGAGTCAGTTGCCAAGCGTCTGAATTTTGATTGCGTGACCGTGGGGATACGGGAATAGCTCTTAGCACTAGCACTTCGAGTTATATACCGCTTTACAACCCTCTCTAAGCATTTTACAGAGTCAGCCTCTTGCCCCCAACTATCTCGGTCCTCATTTTACTGACCTTGGAAGGATGGAAGGATGACTCCACCTGGAGATGGACAGGATCGAACTGCACTGCGCTACCACAGCTCTCAAAAATGGTCATTTCACTGTTGTAAGTTTGGATTGAAGAAACTGCTGGAAATTGAGGAGTACCTGTACTTTAATTGCATGAAACTCAAGAGTTGATCTATGGCCCTTGTCACCTTTCCCCCTTCATCTCCTTTGCAAGGTTGCTGCAAAGATAAAATTGGTTCCCGATTCATAGATATCATTTTGGGATCATTGAAGGAAGGACAGCATGTGCCAGAGGTGGGTTCCTACCAGTTCGCACCTATTCGGTAGAACCGGTTCATCAAATCTACCGAACCGGTTAGAAGAGGTTCCACCATTGGACCCAGAAAGCAGGCCACACCTACAGAAGAGGCTCCAAAATTTTTTGAAACCCACCACTGGTCCTTGGATATGATTATTCTACACTATCATGCTCCTATTTATAAAACTCAGTGCCTCTGTGAAAGGTAAGGATGACTACTGCGTTT
Organism: Thamnophis sirtalis; assembly: GCF_051295495.1. Taxonomy (NCBI): domain Eukaryota; kingdom Metazoa; phylum Chordata; class Lepidosauria; order Squamata; family Natricidae; genus Thamnophis; species Thamnophis sirtalis. The sequence continues at coordinate 7,040,313 of NW_028261393.1, forward strand.
GTGGTGCAATCAGAACATTGCGTGTGTTGAAGTTGTTTTAATGCAAACCAAAGATGCCTTTTAAAAAACAAGTTTACATCCTATTCTTATGCATGCCAGTGCTGTGTGTGAGGAAATTTAAGGTGGTTCTGACAAGTGTCGTCGGCATCTTCATATCCGGTCACATGGGCGGCAAGCCGCTCCCATCTGGTCACATGGGCAGCAAGCCACTCCCACAAAGGAAGCCACACCCACGGAGTAGGTTCAAACAATTTTTGAAACCCACCACTGGCCTGGGCGATATAAGGCCGTGGAGCTTTATATAACTCCACTGCCTTGGTAAACTAGAGAGAAACGGAGGGGGAGGGATCCTCCTTTTTGCCATGTGATTAAATATATATATATATATATTTTGTTGGGTTGCTATAAATACTGGAAATATGTTTATTTAAATGCTATCCATTGGGGAGCCCAGAGCATAAATCAATAAACAAAATGAAGTCACAAGAATATCCACTTTAACTAAAACCAAGCACACAGAGAAAGCAATAATTGCAGTAAGTAATAAGAGTTGAAAGATTTTCTGAAGCTGGTGGCCTCTTCCAGATGTTTTTGACTGCAATTCTTCAGCATTTCCAACAGTGGTGGGATTCAAAATTTTTACTACCGGTTCTGTGGGCATGACTTGATGGCCGTGGCATGGCTTGGTGGACGTGGCAAGGGAAGGATACTGTAAAATCCCCATTCCCTCCCCACTCCAGGGGAAAGGTTACTGCAAAATCCCCATTTCCTCCTGCTCAGCTGGGACTCGGGAGGCAGAGAATAGATGGGAGCAGAGCCACTGGTGGGATTTCAAACTTTTTACTACCAGTTCTGTGGGTGTGGCTTGGTGGGCATGGCAGGGGACGGTTACTGTAAAATCCCCATTTCCTCTTGATTAGCTGGGACTTGGGAGGCAGAGACTAGATCGGGGCGGGATCAGTGGTGGGATTCAATTTTTTTACTACCAGTTCTGTGGGCGTGGCTTTGTGGAAAGTTACTGCAAAATCCCCATTTCCTCCCGATCAGCTGTGACTCGGGAGGCAGAGAATAAATGAGGGCGGGGCCAGTCAGAGGTGATATTTACCAGTTCTCCGAACTCAAAATTTCCGCTACCGGTTCTCCAGAACTAGTCAGAACCTGCTGAATACCACCTCTGATTTCCAAGCACTTTAATCAAGGATTAAAGTCTGGATCCGCGTTTCTCAGCCTTGGCTGTTTTAAGACATGTGGACTTCAATTCCCAGAATTCTCCAGCCAGCCAAACCAGTCACAGCATGATAGCTGAAAAGACTCATTTCCTTTTTTTATTTTTTAAACCAGCATGTAATGTTTATGCTTCCTTAACATGGATTGCAGAATGCTGCATGATGGCTTATATTTTGGTTAGAATTAGAAGCACGGGGCTGCGAATAGCAGAGTTGGTTGAATAACCTTTCCAAAGACACAGATGTACAAATATGGCTAAAAGTTTATACGTGCCGTACACATCAACGTCAAAGAAAAATGACATACATGAGGACTATAAAGCAAAACAACCCGTCGTTTGCAGTTCGTGATGGAAGTAAAAGCCCCCTTTTCACACAGAAGTATTTGCAGTTTTATAACATCCCGAAAATATCAACAGTAAAGACGGGTGGATGGAATGAAAGCAGAAAAAGAAATCTTTCTATTTCTCTAGGAATGGCTGTATCACTCTCTAGCAGACCGCTGTCTTCCTCATGTTTTGGGCTACAAAGCCTCTTATTCTCCAAAGCACCACAGGGCAGGACAAGAAGCAACAGGAGGGAGGGAGAGCGGGGAGAAGCTTGAGAAAGAGAGGTACAACCTAGAGGTAAGGAGAAATTTTCTAATAGCAAGAACAATTAACCAGTGGAACGACTTGCCTCCAGAAGTTATGGGTCCAGGGGTGGGCTGTTGGGTATTTGCAGGGGTTCAGGAGAACCCAAATCTCACTTCTGGCTGGCCCCGCCCACCCCTTCCCTCCCAGGAGTCCCCACTCGGCCCGTTTTGGATGCAGGAAAGTGCAGGGTGTGCAGAGGCTCAGGGAGGGTGAAAAATGGGCCTACTGAAGTTCAGGAAGGCCAGAAACAGGCCCATTTCTGTCTCCAGGGAGCCTCCGGAGTCTGTGGAGGCCATTTTCACTCTCTTGGAGGCTCGAGGAAAGCCTCCAGAGCCTAGGGAAGGCTAAAATGACACCCCCCCATGGTGCAGGAGGCCAACTAGGCCATGCCCATCCTGGCCACGCCCACCGAGGAACCGGACAGAGAACTTGCTGCTGAAATTTTTGAAGCCCACCCCTGTGTGGGTCCTCCGTCACTGGAGGCTTTCAAAAATAGTCTGGACAACTGTTTGACTGGGATGGTAGAAGATCTCCTGCCTTGAGCAGGAGGTTGGACTAGAAGACTTCCAAGGTCCCTTCCAGCCCTATGTTCTACGTTCTTCACCTATGAGTTCCTAACCCACGTGAGTTTCCTAAACCGAACTTGGAAGCGTTAAGGTTCTACAGTGCATCTGAGGGACTACCGAAGACCGAGGAAGCTGTTCAGTGGAAGAAACCATCTCCTTCCTGGGTTTGCTCCTGAATGAGGAGCCACTGTCTTCAAACAAGGTTTTCCTGAAGGCGGACCTTATGCTGTAAAGACTCAACTTTCGGTGGAAGTCCACGCCCATGAAGAAGTAAAGGATAGGGTTGACACAGCTATTGAGGTAAGCCAGGAAGGAAGAGAGCGGGAGGCCAATAGAAAGCCCTAGGCCTTTCACCTCCACCAATTTGAGGAGGAGGAAGATGTGGTATGGTGCCCAACAGAGGAAGAACGTGACCACAAGAACCAGGATGACCCTGAAGGGTTTCTTGGAACGGAGGGAAGCCCGTCGCTTCCTCAGCACCACAACGATGATGCCGTAGCAGACTACAATGATGGCGAAAGGGGCCAAGAACCCACAAATCAGTCTCAACATATAGATGACCAGTTTGGCAGATTCATTTCCCTCCAGGGCAAAGGAGCACTTGGTCTTGTTAGACTTGTCGATTTTTATGCCACGGTAGTGGTAGAAAGGACTACTGGTGGCAATGGCCAAGATCCAAGCTCCGATGGCAGCGACCCAGGCCAAGCGGCTGTCCCGGTGCCTTTTGGTCCATATTGGGTAGGCTACGCAAGTTGCCCGGTCTATGCTGATGGCAGCTAAGAGGAAGACGCTGCCGAACATGTTGAGATACTTGACGAAGCTGTTGGCTTTGCATAGGAAGCTTCCAAAGGGCCACCCATTGTCAAAAGCGTTCTTCAAGAGGGGCACAATCCGGGTGACCGAGAAGAGAAAGTCGGCCAGAGCGAGGTTGAAGAACCAGACGCAGCTGATGGTCCGTGCAGTCTGGCGGGCTGTGATCCAGATCACAGCTCCATTGCCCAGGGAACCAAGCAGGAAAAGAACGGCGTAGAAGAAGATCTGAAGCATGTCCATGAGCCTGCTCACGTCCAACTTGGTATCCGAGGATGACGGCAAGGATGCATTGGAAATGCACGGAGCGGTGAAATTAGCGTCCATGATGCAACAGGACCTTACGGCGTGGGAAGATTAAGAAACCAAGTGGTCCTTCTCCGGTCCACAAAACCTGGAAAAGGAGAATCAATGTTTTAGGAAGTATCTTTTAAAAAAATCTTTTTTTCCTGTCTTGCTACTCCTATAATCTAGTTTTGCCTCTCTATTGCATTAAAGTCTCCTACAACAGAAATATTTTGATGTTTCATTTCTAATATCTTCTTATGTAACTTTTGGCAAACATTCTTCTTGCTTATTATTCGGCGCGCATATATTGCTATCAAAAGTGTCTGTTTTTGGCCTCCCCCCTCCCCCTCCCCCTTTTTTTCTCTCTCTCTTGTTTTATTTTGTTGTTTTTTGTTTTTTAAACCCTAGCTTATTGTGGTGCTTATTAAATATACAATAGAGAGATACGGGATGTATAAACCTAGTAGGGATGCACCTGTGATTAAACGACATATTGTATGTGAAGATGGGTTTCCCCTCCCCCCCTTTTTTTTCCATCCTCTCCCTTTCCCATTGTTGTCTGTGTAATAAAAAATAAAAATAATTTAAAAAAAAAGTGTCTGTTTTTGATTCATCCCCTTTTCCACCATTAAAACCCTTCCCTTCTTCATCTGGATATATTTATTTGGAGTTTATTGTTTCTTTAATATATAGAGCAGCTACCCCTTTTCTTTTGCTGTGCTGATGACAAATATAGTTTCCCAATTTTATAATACAATACAATAGCAGAGTTGGAAGGGACCTTGGCGGTCTTCTAGTCCAACCCCCTGCCTAGGCAGGAAACCCTATACCGTTTCAGACAAATGGCTACCCAACATCTTCTTAAAGACTTCCAGTGTTGGGGCATTTACAACTTCTGGAGGCAACTTCTGTTCCACTGATTAATTGTTCTCACTGTCAGGAAATTTCTCCTCAGTTCTAAGTTGCTTCTCTCCTTCGTGCACAATTTAGTTAGTTAGTTAGTTAGTTAGTTAGTTATTAGACTTATATACCACTTCATAGGGCTTTCAGCCCTCTCTAAGCGGTTTACAGATTTTTTTAGCAAATTGAGTCAGCATATCGCCCCCACAGTCTGGGTCCTCATTTCACCCACCTCGGAAGAATGGGAGGCTGAGTCAACCTTGAGCCGGTGAGATTTGAACCGCCGAACTGCAGATAACAGTCAGCTGAAGTGGCCTGCAGTACTGCACCCTAACCACTGCGCCACCTCGGCTCTCACCTCTCTTTGCAAGCACGCTGCTCGTTATGCAAGGGCACTGCTTGTTACGCTTGTGTATGCATGCACAGCACATTGCTTCCACGTGCACAGTTGACTTTAAATTATTCTGCGCATCGAGAAAAGTGCCGGCAATAGCAGAAGAGACCTGGGAACAGCTTCAGGGGTGTGGCGAGTCTGGGTCGCTACAGGTTCTGCGACCCAAGCCAAATCACCACTACCGGTTCTGATGAACTGGGCCGAACCGGGAGCAACCCAGCTCTAGACTAGACTAGATAGATAAGGCAATAGAACAGTGTTTCTCAACCTTGGCAACTTGAAGATGTCCGGACTTCAACTCCCAGAATTCCCCAGCCAGCATTTGCTGGCTGGGGAATTCTGGGAGTTGAAGTCCGGACATCTTCAAGTTGCCAAGGTTGAGAAACACTGCAATAGAATGTTATGATAGCCATATTGCCACAACTGAGAATCATTGTTGTTTGACTTACAAGTTCCCTCTCATATGTTGCTCCCCAAATTCATCACTAGATGGTAGAATTTCAGCATCTCTAATCCAACAATTCTGGGAACTAGTGGCAAAGGAATTTTTGGCAAGCTCAGGGGAATTACCAGGCATGGTCAAAAGGAGGAAGGAAGGACGGGGTGCCTCTATATCTACCCCACAGAAACATAAGGTACTTCTGCATTTCCCAGGGGTTCCAAAAATGAAACTGCTGACGGTGCAAGCAGATGGTTTCGGAAAGCGGCAGCTTCTCCAAAATCAGATGTTTCAAATCAAAGATTGGATGGTCATCAGGAATTCTTGTAGGGATGGGATTGAATGTCCCGCTGTAGCACCCAGGGCTTCTAAATATTTATCTATCATATTTATATGGCTTCCCATCTCACAAAAAGTGTTTCTGGGCTCCATACAACAACAATATGTACATATCAAAACACTCATTATTTTAAAATATTTAAAAACTAGAAAGTCCAAGAGATAAGAATGTAGACTTCATACTGGAGCGACCTCAAGATCTTACCCGTTCTCCGAGATCCTCAGATTTAGCCAAGTCTTGAAGACCATCTGGAATATTAACAGGGATGAAGCTCACCTCACTTTAAGGAAGAGAATGCCTCGTAAGCCAGGCGCCATGGCAGAAAAGGACCACCTGCTGGGATCCCCCCCAGATATAATTCCCTAACAAACAGGACCTGTATATCAGATCTAATAGAATGGCTGGATGTTAGGCTAAGGTCAGATGTTAGACATAATGTCTCAATAGGCCCAGGCTCTGCTCCTATTCTTGAGTACTTTTAATTATTGAAGATCTTCCCTTTTTTTAAAAAAAGGGGTAGGAGATGAACTCAGGTAGGGAAAAGTCTGTAGAGTTTCCCAGTCATCCAACTCAAGTCTTTGACTGACGTTTAGCTATACAATTTGGGATGAACCCCCCCCCCTTTGAATGGTGTGGGAGGAGGAATGGATTTCCAGAAGAAAAAACATGGAAGACTACAGGAACCAGGAGAATTACTCAGGTAACCCCGAGGACACAGACAAACCTCGCAAGTGCTTCATGGACCCTCCAAAAGGATGCAAATGACCAGTTGTTCTGCAAGGAATATCAATCCTTCCATTCCTCACCATCCGGTCAGATCTGAAGAAGCTTCTTGGATGAGAAGCGAAAGGAAAAACAAGAAGTCTTCAAAGAAAAAAAACAAGAAAGTCCAGTTGCCTCCTGAAAAAAAAAGCACCTTTGGGGACAACCATGACCTAGATGACTGAGAATCTCTACAGTCTTTTAGCTATACAATTTGGGATGAACATCCTTTGAATGGTGTGGGAGGAGGAATGGATTTCCAGAGGGGGGGGAAATTGCAGACTACAGGAACCAGGAGATTTACTCAGGTGACCCTGAGGACACAAATAAGCCTCCAAATGCTTCAAGGATCCTCTAAAAGGATGCAAATGAACTGCTGTCTACGAGGAATATAAATCTATCCTGTCAGAGCTGAAGAAGTTTCTTGGATCTGAAGCGAAACATCTTCAAAAGTAAAAAGAAGAAAGCTTATTTGCCTTCTGAAAAAAAAAGGCACCTTTGAGTCAGGTAGGGAAAGTTAAGTAATACTTTAGCTGATTTCAACATTCCTACTTCTTCGGTAAAATCACTTCCAGTTAAGCTACTTGAACTCCTTGCGAAGAGAAATGCCCCATATTTTTGTGTACATTGCACAACGGAGTGGTTGCCACCAACCTCCAGGTGTCCCACAAGTGTGCCGATATTAGAAAGTGTACAGACCTAGCTCTTATCAAGCTGTTTTTGCAATCCAGTCCAGCTGCTAAAATCAAGTCAGCAAATCACACTGGGATACCGCTTGCCTGATTATCCCAACCGCAATACAAAACCACAAGACTAAAAACTCCATTCTTGAGTGGCTATAAAAATAGTGAAACATGACAAGAGGTGGCCGAGCAGAACCCATCTCTCAAGACACAACAAACCAAAACACACCCAAAGTTTTGACACTCCAGAAACAACGTAAACAAGGACAAGATTGTTGTTGCTCTGGAATTCGCACAGTTCCCACCAGAAGGTGTGGTGCCCTGGATCAGACCCTGAAATTACCTGTTTTTTTTTAAGGCTGCAGGAATTACGTCTTCTGTATTTCTCTCCCTTTGCAAGAAAATGCGGATTTCTTGGCTGCCGCTTCGCTTCTCCGCCGGGTTGTGATTTTGGACCTCGTCCAAGGCCAAGATTAGCTCCTGCCGAAAAGAGGAACTTCCTGCTGGATGCGATCAAGCAGAATCTCTCCGCTGTTGAAGAGTTGCCTCCTGAACAGAACAGATCGCGGCTACGCCAGGTTGTGAAATACGACGGGCATCATCACAACTGCCAGTTCCGCAGAGCCAAGGAGGTCTTTAAAAAATTCCCCTAGAAGCAGGGGGCTAAGAGTTGTGAAATGTTGTCAGATGGAAGTCTTCGAGAGGAGTGCCTTTTATAACAAGGGAGGGCTGCTCCTGTGGTGGCTTAAATTGAATTCCCTCGACATACGTCATGTCAGCGGATCGAGCAGGGTGGTTAGGGTGTGAAAAGTTACTATGCAGCCACCACAAAAAGTGAGGTCTCTGCTCAAGGATCTTTGTTGGGTTCACGCTGGTTTTATTTCTGAAGAACAACGTGATTTCCCGAAGGCCCGTGAGTCAAGACAGCCCTTTAACATGTTCCGTGCTACACTTTCCACAACAAGTGTGTCACACACAACCTCTGGCAAGCCACGCAGAGTGTATAGAAGCCGTTGCCCTATCTTGGATAGCTTCAGGGACGGTTGGAGATGCGGTTACCTGCCTAGAGATTTAAAGACTTGCTGAGTTTTTGGATTCTGTTACCTCCTCTGAAAACAGAGCCACCTGGGAAGTCCTTGCAATCTTGCTGGTGTAGCTTGGAATTGGGAATGACTGATGCTCCTCTTCAGCCATCTATAAACGAGTTGTATCTTGTTGCTGGAGATTCAAGGGTTGGGTGAACAAGTTCTCCTGATCTCTCCTAAAGCACCTTATTGGTGGGGTTCGCACGTACAGGAGTTCCTCCATTTGTCTGGCTGTTTGGGTTGAAGGGAGGTGCTTTTAGGTCCAAGATATTCCTGGTTCTAGTTCACCCTCAACCACAAACATGAATTTAGACCTGTCTCTCTGCATCTTGACTCATCTTCGATTGTCAAGGGCCTGAGTTGTGATCATGTTGACCACGGGAGGGTGTGGTAGCCGTAACTTCAAGGATGGGTTGTAAGTCCCTTTTTCCAAGGCTAACATCAATTTGAACAATCATTGAGTGAAAAGTTGTACGTTGAGAACTACCTGTATATCATCCCCTCCTCTAGCCTTATGACCAGCCAGATCCCATTTCAGATCATTCCAGGCAAGAAAATTCTCCTTTCTTCTCCTTCCTCCTTTCCTTTCCTTTCCTTTCCTTTCCTTTCCTCTCCTCTCCTCTCCTCTCCTCTCCTCTCCTCTCCTTCTCCCTTCCCCTTTCCCCTTCCTCTCCCTCTCTCCTTCCACCTTCCTTTCTCCTCCCTCCCTCCCTCTCTTCCTTCCTCCCTCCCTTCCTTCTCTTCTCTAATTGATACAGAACATTTCTGACCACAGCAATCTAAAACTCATAGGGTTATCAGTGCATGTAACATAGATGTTTGTGCGGGTAAGTTTATAACTGCTGCTGTGAAGCAAAACCAAGCATTTAATAGTGAGTGCCATACCATGTGCATGAATCATATAAGTGGCAAGAAAATAGAGGTAGTCAGGCAAAACACAGGTTATGTAGAAAGTAAACACAGGGTCAATCAAAATGGACTCAAATGTCTATACACCAATGCACAGAGTATGAGGAATAAACAGGGTGAATTAGAAATTCAAGTAAATGAGGGCAGATACGATATTGTTGCCATTACAGAAACTTGGTGGGGTGAAACCCACAAATGTAACATACAGCTAGAAGGATTTAAATTATTTAAAAGAAATAGACCAAATAAAAGAGGAGGTGGAGTTACACTATATATAAGAAATAACTACATCTGTACAGAAATAGAGGGAAAATGATGAGAACTATCTTGAATGCATTTGGGTCAATATTAAAGGTTGTGGGGGAAATGACATTGCCATAGGTCTATACTACAGGCCACCCAACCAAGCAGAGGAAGTAGGTGAACTTTTTGCTAGTCAGCTAACTAAGGTATGTAGGAAGACATACTAATGAAAGATTTTAACTACCCCTCCCTCCTCCCCTTCCTCTCTTACTTCCTCCCTCCCTTCCTTTCCTTCTTTCCCAGGGCTCCTAATTTTTCTCAGAGTGCATTTATTGTATCCATAGTGAAACTATTCTTGGACAGATTTTATTTCATTTCCACAGACAAACTATCTTGAAAAGGAAAAACTAAGACGGCCAACACATTCTTACAAGGAAGAGGGAGGCATGGTTTCAGAGTCTTAATTAAGTGTAAAAGATCATATACGACATTCTTTAAATTTTTCCACCAGTGCAACGGATTTATTACTTGCAACCCCAACAGTTACACGTTACAGCTGTTGACCAAAAAGAAGCAGAAGGCAGAAAAGCAAACATGTATTCCACAAATGGTCCAAATGAAACAAAATGTAGTCCTTGCTTCGTTCCTTGAAAGTGACAACAATCCTCTTTAAGAGCCGAGGTGGCGCAGTGGTTAAATGCAGCACCGCAGGCTGCTTCAGGCTACTTCAGCTGACTGCAGTTCAGCAGTTCGGCTGTTCAAATCTCACCGGCTCAGGGTTGACTCAGCCTTCCATCCTTCCGAGGTGGGTAAAATGAGGACCCGGATTGTTGTTGGGGGCAATATGCTGACTCTGTAAACCGCTTAGAGAGGGCTGAAAGCCCTATGAAGCGGTATATAAGTCTAACTGCTATTGCTATTGCTAAGTCCTAAAAGTAATGTATATTGCTGCTGTCTAGTTCAGGGGTGTCAAACTCAATTTCATTGAGGGCTAAATCAGGGTGTTGCTTTACCTCGGGAGAAGGCGAAAGATTTATAGGATCTGAAGAGAAACCAGAGTGACAATTTCCCTTCCCCTTGGAAACAAGCAATTGATCACAAGCTGGGCTCTTATGGGCTCTCACCATTATTCTTAATGTCCCTAGGCTTTGAGCAAGCAAAGCGGTTCCACCACAAAACCGCGGTAGACTAAAGCGCGTGTGACTAAAGCGCGGTCACAAAACCGCACCGTCAAAACCGCGCGACAACAGCACGCCGACAACAGCACGCCGACAGAAGCGCGCTGTAACATAACCCTAAAAATAACCCTAAACCTAACCCTAAACCTTACCTTAAGTTAAATTGCACTTCTGTCGGTGCGCTGTTGTCGGCGCGCTGTTGGGGCGCGCTTTTGACATCGCGGTTTTAGCGCCGCAGTGTTGTCGGCACGCTTTTGACGTTCGCGGTTATGTCATGCCACGAGCAAAGCAAGTAGTAATCAATAGAATGCGGTGTGGGAAGTTATCACCCAGCCCTCTCCCAGAAAAATGAAATATCCTAGGAAATATTGAAAAGGCAGAATATTTCTCTGGATGCGAAAAGAAAGAAACATGCTTTAAAAGACAGAATAATTTCCTGTAGCTTCCTGCCCATCCACACTTTGTCAATAGGCCATTGAGAAGGCCAGGGTAGCCCACTTTACATAATAAAGACTTCCCCACTGCAGCTGCAGGGGGAAGGGATATTACTCAACTCTCTACATGGCATCTGAGAACTCATCCATATCTGGATTCAAAACAGCCTAGAGAGTAGCCCCTGCATGGCCCCATGGGAGTCTGACAACCAATCAGCATACATTTCTTACACAGGAACAGGAAACAGGGTATGAAAAGCCTAGCAAGCCCCTTCCTCAGCCCTTCTCTTCTTCTCCATCAACATTGAAACATGTGATCACCTTTTCTGTTCAGGGCTCAAGCCACGTGGCCCTGTCCAACAATAAACCATCTTTCCAAGCAGCCTCCATGTCTCCAGTGTCTTTTTCCCCACTTGGAGCTGAACCCAGAAGGACATTTATTTCAACAGAGGGACATGGAGTTCCAAGAAGAACTAAATAAGTTGCCTCTCCACAGTAGGGACAGAATCAAACAGGGTGCGTGGGAATCGGCAAGACAGCTAAATGACCTGATCTCCCCAAAACAAAGAATAGCTTTCTTCAGAGCCAGATATAACATTCTTCCTTCAGCACTCCTCCAGGGCAGCTATAAGAGAACACCTATTGCAGAACGGGTTTGTATATGTGGTAAAGGAAAAGTGGAAGATAATTCACATGTTCTATTACACTGCGAGCTATACAGAGCGGTTCCACCACAAAACCGTGTTCGACTAAAGCGCGCTCGACGAAACCGAAACCGAAACCGAAACCGAAACCTAATCCTAAACCTAATCCTAAACCTGACCCTAAACCTAACCTTTAACCTAACCCTAAACCTAACCCTAAACCTAACCCATAACGTAACGCTAAACCTAATCCTAACCCTTAACCTAACCCTAACCCTAACCCTAACCCTAACCCTTAACCTAACCCTAACCCTAACCCTAACCCTAACCCTAACCCTAACCCTAACCCTAACCCTAACCCTAACCCTAACCCTAACCCTAACCCTAACCCTAACCCTAACCCTAACCCTAACCCTAACCCTAACCCTTAACCTAACCCTAACCCTAACCCTAACCCTAACCCTAACCCTAACCCTTAACCTAACCCTAACCCTAACCCTAACCCTAACCCTAACCCTAACCCTAACCCTAACCCTAACCCTAACCCTACCCTAACCCTAACCCTAACCCTAACCCTAACCCTAACCCTAACCCTAACCCTAACCCTAACCCTAACCCTAACCCTAACCCTAACCCTAACCCTTAACCTAACCCTAACCCTAACCCTAACCCTAACCCTAACCCTAACCCTAACCCTTAACCTAACCCTAACCCTAACCCTAACCCTAACCCTAACCCTAACCCTAACCCTACCCTAACCCTAACCCTAACCCTAACCCTAACCCTTACCTTAACTTAAATCAGCTTGCTTTCAAAGCGCTATTTAAAGCGCCCTTTTTTTCCCTCGGTCGCTGTTTTCGCCCTGCTGATGACGTCAGCGACGCGATTTAATCGGGCGCGCTTTAGTGGAGCGCGGTTTTGTCGTGCCACAATACAGAGCTTGTAGGTCTGCACATTTTCTCCCCTTATTAGAGAGATTGCCAGGGAGGGCAGACCATTTTTATCTAGGCTTTCTCCTCCAGGACACTAACCCGGTTACCACGTGTGCAGTGGCAAAGTTCTGTGCTGCTGCAATGTCCATAAGAAAAAAATTGGCTACAGAAGTATAGTACCATCTTGTACCAATTATCTGCACATACCTCTAACAATCTTTGGGCCATAATGTTATTATCCACTTTTAATGTCAATACTTTTTAATTATATTTTAATGTTAGTATTTTTTTTTAATATCGTGTAAAAACAAATGTATATTGCTGGTCTTTGACCGTAATAAAGATCTTACTTACTTTCCTCGGGGGAAAGGGGCGTGGCTAGGGTGGGCCTGGCCAGCTCAAAGTCTCTCATGTTGGAAGGCACCCATGGAGACCCAATTGTTCTGCCAGCAAAAACGGCCTCCTGCAACCTTCTGCCAATGAAAATGGAGCTTTGGAGGGCCGCGCCCCCCACACGAGCTCTGTTTTTGGCTATGACAGCCTCCTGCAACCCTCTGCCAATGAAAATGGAGCTCTGGCAGAGGTCCCATGGGCTGGCTCTTTGCTGTCTCCAGGGCGGCCCCATGGGCCAGATCTAAGCACCTTGGGGACTTTGAGTTTGGCACCGCTGGTTTAGACTAATGTTTCTCAGACTTGCAACTTTTAAGATGTGCGGACTTCAATTCCCAGAATTCCCCAGCCAGGAATTGAAGTCCAGACATCTTAAAGTGGCAAGGCTGAGGAACACTAGGCCTGTCTTTCTCAACCATGGCAACTTGAAGATGTATGGACTTCAACTCCCAGAACTCCCAGAACTTAAGAGCCGAGGTGGCGCAGTGGTTAAATGCAGCACTGCAGGCTACTTCAGCTGACTGCAGTTCTGCAGTTCGGCTGTTCAAATCTCACCGGCTCAAGGTTGACTCAGCCTTCCATCCTTCCGAGGTGGGTAAAATGAGGACCCGGATTGTTCTTGGGAGCGATATGCTGACTCTCTGTAAACTGCTTAGAGAGGGCTGAAAGCCCTATGAAGCGGTATATAAGTCTAACTGCTATTGCTATTGCTATTGCTATTGCTAACTCCCCTATCCGCCTTGCTGGCTGGGGAATTCTGGGAGTTGACGTCCATTCATCTTCAAACTGCCAAGCTGTGGAGAAATACTGATCTAGACCAGTGTTTCTCAACCTTGGCAACTTGAAGATGTCCGGACTTCAACTCCCAGAATTTCCCAGCCAGCGAATGGGGATTCTGGGAGTTGAAGTCCAGACATCTTCAAGTTGCCAAGGTTGGGAAACACTGATCTAGACAAATCTCAGAAAAAACCACTCCCTGGATTGTTTAGGATTTTTGTGTTAATGGAAGTAGGAATTTGTCTATGTGTCTGGACATGACCAGTTAAGAAAGTATGTTCTTAAATAATTTCGGTAGTCAAGACTTTTCCTTTAGGAAAACGAAGGGAAGCTTCTACTGAGGGATTACTAGATCATTTATTATCTACTCATCTGGGGAAATGTAACATTTAAAGTTTAGCTTTCTTCCCTTGACACAGAGAACTAAGCCGCCCAGAGTGTTAACTGGATCTAATTGATGCCCAATATATCTTACTATTTATTTTTATATTACAGGCAGCCAACCCAGTTCTGTTTGTTGGGCGCAGGTCAAGTGGATGGAAAAAAACAAAGAATTTTTAACTCTTTCTTTCAAGGAAATAACTATGATACGTTCTTTAACTAAGCAAGGAGGATAAGAAGAAAGACACACAACTGAAAAAACCGCATGTGATGGTCATGCCCAATCTGAGAATGACTAACTGTAACCTCCCCCACACAGACCTATATATAGACAAACAACAGGCTTAACAAGGTTGCGTAGTCTTTCTTTTGTACAAAAATGTAGCCTGTGTCCTCTATCCCTTGCCTCTGTTCTTCTTTCCTTCCTCTTCTCCAATTCCCTTTTCTCCACTGTAGGTCGACCTCAGAAAAAGCATAGTTTTATGTAAGAAAATCTGTATTTCTTGAAAGATATTTCCTCCTAAAAAGGCTCTGTTATTTTCCCCCTCAGTTTAATCATTTCACTGAGTTGGGCTCCAGATGGGAGCAAGGCCAGGCCTTCAAAAGTAGTTATCAGTTGAGGTGGCCACGAAGACATTTGGAACCAGATTTTTATTTATATTTGCTAATCTTGGCTTGCTAAGCAAAAGCAAGTTGGAGAAATCTGTTCTTGCCACCTAATAACTCCTCTGTATGTAGTAGAATCTGAGTGTCCAGAAGTCCCTTGAAGAATTATGGACCTTGAGCAGAAGGACCTACCACCACCTAGCTGTGGAGGAACTAGGTGAGCTTACATCTGGAGTAACTTGGAGACCAGTCCTAGACTTGGTGATGCTGCAATTAGCAAAGCCAGAAATTTCTTCATTAGGCCACCAAGTCTTTTTCTTCTAGCTCAGTGTTCCTCAACCTTGAGGTGTAGACTTCAACTCCCAGAATTCCCCAGCAATCCATGACAGCTGGGGAATTCTGAGAACTGAAGTCCACACCTCTTCAAATGGCTGAGGTTGAGGAACATTGTCCTAGCTCATCAAAGATTGATAGTTTTAGAAGGTAGCACCACATTTCCTTTGATCTCCACTAGGGTTCCTTCTAGAAGAAGGGTCACCAAACTTTCAGATCTCAGGGACAAAATTCATAATTTTTAATCCCACAGACCACTAATATGATCTGCCTAATGATGGGTGGGCGTGGCTAAGCGGTCATGAGCCGAGGTGGCGCAGTGGTTAAATGCAGCACTGCAGGCTACTTCAGCTGACTGCAGTTCTGCAGTTCGGCTGTTCAAATCTCACAGGCTCATGGTTGACTCAGCCTTCCATCCTTCCGAGGTGGGTAAAATGAGGACCCGGATTGTTGTTGGGGGCAATATGCTGACTCTGTAAACCGCTTAGAGCGGGTTGAAAGCCCTATGAAGCGGTATATAAGTCTAACTGCTATTGCTATTGCTATGTGACTGGGTGGGTGCGGCCAACTCGATGTCACTCACATTGAGGGGCACCTCGCCAATCTCTACTCACCCCTCCCCTGCCTGCCACTCCTCGCCTCCCCACCTGGGGTCCTTAGGGCCCCAACAGGAAGCAGTTGTTGGAGCTAAGCAGCCACCACGAGAAAGAGTTGGCAATACAGTTCAAATTAGAGCTGACCAAGAAGGAGGCTCAGCAGAAGCACCTCAATGAGGACCATGAACATAGGTTTTCCCATGAAGGAAGGAAGACCTGTGGGAGTGCAAGGCCAAGTACCAGGGCCTGGAGGCTCAGCAGGCTGAGATGGTCAGCCAGTTCCAGGCCATGATGCAGTCCCACTGGAACAAGGCCCTCCGGCTCTTTGCCACCAGCGGTGCTTCCCTCCAGCCTTTGCCCAAAGCCCCCCACCAGGAGGCTGAAGCAGACCCTAAGTCAGGATTTCTCCCCCACTCAGGACTCACACAAAAAGACCCCGAAGGGGGAAATTCTCTGCAGCAACACAAACATTCATTGCATGTATTCATCCTAGGGGTTATATTTTGAGGACCCCTGATTTAGTGCAATATAAAAAATGCAAGTAATTTTTCTGCAGACCACCAAAATTTTCTCACGGACCACCAGTTGGTGACCGGTGTTCTAGAACACTGATGGACAATGATCTCTTCTTTCAAAACTCACATATTTCAATCTCAGGTTTCCCCACCTTCCTTCCTTGTTTTCTTGTTCTCCGTATTTTGTCACATAGCATGAAAGTGGCAAATAACAAGAGCGATGAGCAATAAGAAGCAACACACACACACACACACACACACACACGCACAGACACACACACACACACACACACACACACACACACACACACCCCTGCAAATCTCCCAAGCCAGGCACTTTGTCTAACCAAGTTCCAATCTCTTTATTTGTTCATATCTTCCCGAGTCCTGTTTTCCTTGAAATTTATTACTTTGGCAAGAGAGTCACAATTAAAGCTATTTACAAACAGGAACAAAATAAACTGAATGAATAATAACAGCACCAGATGTGTTTAAACTTTAGGGATTTGATTTGTTCCTACTTCAGAACAACAAGGGTGGGTGGGTGGGATTCCTGCTGAGATTCAATAGCTGGATTCATACAACGCACCCTTCACCCAGTGGTGGGATTCACATAATTTAACAACTGGTTCTCTGCCCTAATGACCGGCTGGGTAGGCGTGGCTTGGTGGTCATGTGACCGTGTGGGCGTGGCCATCTCAACATCACTCAGGTCGATGGGCACTTCGCCTTAGCTGTGACAATGTAATGAGGGTTAACCAGAGAGGCAGTTTCTGTAAGCAGGGCAATCAAAATTAGGCTAGAAACAACACCAGAATGTTTCCTTCCTGCCTTCCTTACAGGATTAGCCCTGTAAAGTGGAAAGAAACAAAAGGAGATTTCTTCCAACAGCCGGTTCTCCGAACTGCTTAGAAAGTTAACAACTGGGAGTGGTGGGATTCAAATAATTTAACAACCAGTTCTCTGCCCTAATGATTTCTTCCAACGATCAGTTCTCCAAACTGCTCAGAAAGTTAACAACTTGTTCTCTTGAATAGGTGCGAACTGGCCTTCACCCAAGTGAACTAAATACAATTTTTATGTTCACATAACATGCCAGAGCCAAATGAATAAATTGTATTGTGCCCTAATATGATGACCTGGTTCATTATAACATGCTATGATAATGGCTGGAAACGTACAATATATTAACTCGCAAATAATCCTCATTTTAGTTTAGTCTAGAGCAGGGGTGTCAAACTCAAGGCCCTGGCCCGCGAGGTCTTAAATCTGGCCTGTGGGGCCACCCTGGTAACAGTGAAGGGCTGTCCTGCGGTGCCTCTGCCAGTGAAAACAGGCTCCCAAGCTCCAATCGTGCTGTCAGAGGGTTGCATGAGACCGTCGCAGCCGGAAACGGAGCTCGGGAGCCTGTTTTCTCTGGCAGAGTACTCGGGCTGCCACAGGCGCCCCCAACATGAGTGACATCAAGCAGGCCACGCCCACTGACCCTCACCCCACCCTGAGGTCAAACACAACCCTGATGTGTCCCTCAATGAAATTGAGTTTGACACCCCTAGTCTAGAGTGTTGTATGAACTTCAATCTTCAGTCTTATCCCTTGATCTGGTATTCTATTGCTTTGATCTCAATTTATGGAGCAGATACAATACAATACAATAGCAGAGTCGGAAGGGACCTTGGAGGTCTTTTAGTCCAACCCCCTGCCTAGGCAGGAAACCCTATGCCGTTTCAGACAAATGGCTATCCAACATCTTCTTAAAGACTCCCAGTGTTGTGGCATTCACAACTTCTGGAGGTAACTTCTGTTCCACTGATTAATTGTTCTAACTGTCAGGAAATTTCTCTTCAGTTCTAAGTTGCTTCTCTCCTTGATTAGTTTTCGCCCATTGCTTCTTGTTCTACCCTCAGGTGCCTTGGAGACTAGTTTGACTCCCTCTTCTTTGTGGCAGCCCCTGAGATTTTGGAACCCCAGATGCTTTCTGGTTGGTTCCAGGCTCAATTCAATAGCAATAGCAGACTTATATACCGCTTCATAGGGCTTTCAGCCCTCTCTAAGCGGTTTACAGAGTCAGCATATTTCCCCCAACAACAATCCAGGTCCTCATTTTACCCACCTCGGAAGGATGGAAGGCTGAGTCAACCCTGAGCCGGTGAGATTTGAACAGCCGAACTGCAGAACTGCAGTCAGCTGAAGTAGCCTGCAGTGCTGCATTTAACCACTGCGCCACCTCGGCTCTTCAGTAAGAGAAGGCAAAAAGCAGAAATCCCTCCCCCTGGTAAATGTTAAAAATAAACATTTCTCATGTGTGCAAATTATGGAAAGCACTTAAAATACAAAATTGCCATCTTAAAGGTTTTATTTCCTATTTTACACAATCTCTGTGGTGAGGTTTACAGTTTGATTCATTTTATCCATTCATTGAAGTCAGGGTACATTCCCCTTGAAAAAGTAAAGAGCGACATATGTTGATTTTAAACTTCCAAAGCTCTGCTCCAGCATTTCAGGATTAAAATCCAAATTTCAACGTGGCAACGGTCCTCCTAACTCTACACTCTTTCTCGTGTTAGCTCTCCACCAAAAGAAAAAAACCTGTCCATCACCTTCTGGATCTCAGACACATTTTGACATTCAGGATTTCTAGAATACTTTGATAGGGTCAAGTCATTAGGGCCCACGCAAAAAGCTGATTGGTTTGAGTTGGTCAGTTTCCCGTCATTAAATTGCAACTTAACTTCAGCTGCCTGCACCTTCCTTCTGACCTCTGTCAAGTCAAAATTTATGCGAACCACCAAAACTCTGTGAGTCTGATTGGCACAAAATGATATTGCAAGAGGAGGGCAGGAAAAGACCCCCATGCAAAAGGAATGTGACTTTGTTTTGGAAGAGTAAAACCACGTTTTGCTCCCCATAAAGATGAGAATAATCATGTAAGCACTGAATCTTATAGCAGTTAGCAATAGCAGTTATTCTTATATACTGCTTCATAGAGCTTTCAGCCCTCTCTTAGCGGTTTACAGAGTCAGCATATCGCCCCCAAGTCTGGGTCCTCATTTCACCCACCTCGGAAGGATGGAAGGCTGAGTCAACCTTGAGCCAGTGAGATTAGAACCGCTGAACTGCAGATAACAGTCAGCTGAAGTGGCCTGCAGTACTGCACCCTAACCACTGCGCCACCTCGGCTCTTATTATATCTTATTATATCTTGATTTCTAGTGGCTACTGTGAAAATAAGGTACAGGTAGTTCTGGACCTAAGATATACAATTGAGAACAGATTTTTTTTTACTGCTAAGTAAGGTGCTTGTTAAGTGCCTTATGCCCAATTTCATGCCCTTTTTTGGTCATGGTTGTTAAGTGAATTACTGCAGTTGTTAAGTGAGCCATATAGTCATTAAATGAATCTGGCTTCTCTCCTTGACTTTTCTTGTCATGTGGATGGTCATAACTGGTGATCCCATCACCCTGGAAAATGCTGCAACTATTGTAAGTATTTCCCTGTTGCCATGTGCCCAAATTTCGACCACGTGACTTTTTGGATGCTGTGATGGTCATAAGTGCAAGGGACGGTTGAAGGTCACTTGTTTTGGTGCCCCTTGGGCTTTGAACGGTCACTAAACGGATCACTGTAAGTCAAGGAGTACCTGTTACAGAGAAGCGCGCCAAAGGACAATTTATTTCCAATAGTCAAAATGTCATGAATCGGACATTACGTCCAAAAGGCCGGGTTGTTGAGAAGAGGCCTAATACAGGCAGACAAAACAGAATAACAGAATAGCAACAGAGTTGGAAGGGACCTTGGAGGTCTTCTAGTCCAGCTTCCTGCTCAGAGTGGGAGAGATCGTATCGAATGAGGCAAAGTTGGACGCGATAAGCTTTGATCGGGCGAAGGAAAAAAAGAGGGAAGAAGGTTGAATGTCAGTTTGCTCCTTGATTCACCTTCACAGAGACAAGCCAAGGAGGACCAAAGTCACCAGGAGGGACCCCTGCAAGCCTGCTACACCTCCCTTTGGCCCACCAACTTTTCTTTCTTCAACCTGCACCGAAGGGACCACCTTCCTATTTTGAACAACAACGTTCTTTTCATCCTCCTCATGACTGTGGTCGTGGTCGTGGTCGTGGTCATGACTGTGGTCCTTCTGAGGGCCGCCCACCGATGGGCTCACACCAAGAGAACGAGTGATCTTGCTGGAAGTGGAAGCCACCACTGTGGCTGCGTTGACCCGGACGTACGTCGGAGGGGTCGTGGCGGTTACGTTCTTGATCTCTTCAGCAGGCAGGAAGGCTGGCCTTGGAATGGAGGTGGAGAAATGCGTTTTGTTGGAGAGGTTCGTGTTGCAGAGATTCCCCGAACAACAGGAGCCTGAGAGGGTGATGGCATTGCTCCCTTTCCGGACCTTGGTGCAGTCGCCATCTTGAACGCATCCTTTGACGGGTTTGGTCAGTGAAAAATTCCCTGGAAAAGAGGGGAAGGAGCAACTTTAAGGCAGAGGTCCTCCTTCAAGGCTTTGGTCCAAAGCAGGGGTCACCAACCTTTTGGGACCACTAAATTCATAATTTTAAATTCTGCAGACCACTAATATGATTTTTTTAAAGAAAAATAAATAGATTCCCTGAAAATAAGACTTCCCTGGATAATAAGCCCAATTGGGCTTTTGAGTGCATGCTCTAAAATTAACCCTTCCACCAAAAATAAGCCCTCCCCGAAAATATTGCAACACAGCAGCAGCCATGAGGTGACCACTCTCGCTGCCTCCTGCACCTCAAAAATAATAAGACCTCCCCAAAAATAAGGCCAAGCGCTTATTTTGTGGGTGAAAAGAAAATAAGACCCTGTCTTCTTTTCAGGGAAACACGGTATTTAGTATGATATCAAAAATGCAAATCCTGACTCCGTTGTTACATCCTCTAACCCAGTGGTCTCCAACCTTGGCAACTTTAAGACTTGTGGACTTCAACTCCCAGAGTTCCTCAGCTGGCTGAGGAACTCTGGGAGTTGAAGTCCACAGGTCTTAAAGTTGCCAAGGTTGGAGACCACTGCTCTAACCCTCACAGCTTCAACCTTCAACTGTCTACCGTGGACCTCACCCCATTCCTAAGAGATCCGTAAAGGGGGTGTGCGTCAGCGTACCAGGGCACCTAAGGTCGCTGTCCTACTGCCCCCCATCTATTTGAACTCATTTCTTTCATTTTGAAGAAGTATATGAATCAATATGAATCAATATTGGCTTCTGCTTATATTATTGTACACTGTCAGAAATTAGTTTATTTTCTAGCCTAGCAAATTGTAACCTTAATACTGGATGACACTACTGCAAATGTTATCTCACTGCTGCGCCTCGCTTCTATCCTTGGTTTCAAAGCTAGGGACCTTCTTGAAAACACAGACGAAATAGTTACACGGGAATATCAGGCCCCAATCGATAATGGAACCAAACTAAGGAGTTTTCCTGGCTCATAAATCCTTAAAGCATTCTGCCGGGGAAAAAAAAAAACTTGGCAAAGGGGGGCTGCCACCCCCTACTCAAGACTATAGGATTACTCCATAGATAAGGTAGGCAGAGACAGGAGCTTGAACAAAAGAATGCTTTAAAGATCACGTTGGTAACGAATCTTTTCTCTGATTGGATAAACTTTGTTTCTATCTGCCTAAAATGTATATAATACTCTGAGCCACTCTTGCATGATGTGGCTATTCCTTACATGCATTGGTTTGTATGTTTTGGATAAAGTTTTGTCACCCAGCTTTTGCTACAGCCATAAATAAAAACAGATATTTTTGCAAGCCTCGTTTCGAGTCTCACTCTCTTTGGCATTTCAGTGGCTCGGGTTAACTACTGGAACCTTATCGTTTATATCCATGTTTATATTTATACCTGCTTTCTTGCACATGTTTGACAAACTAATAAATACAAATTTTTCTGCGGACCACCAAAATTTTCTTGCGGATCACCAGTGATCCACAGGCCTCTGGTTGGTAACCACTGGTCCAAAGAATTATTCCCCCTCCCTCCCCAATTCCAAATCGAGTTCTCTTTGTGTTCAGCGCAAAGGGCTTTTCGAGTCAAGGTTAACAAAACAATTCATTGTATTTAATCGCTGTTAAAAAGTCAAGAACACGGATAGCTTGTCAAATAATACACTCTCTTCCCAACAGCGCTGCAGCAATTTTGTAACTTAAAAAAAAGGGAAGGATGTCTATCTGGCAGAGAAATATAAATGCTATGTTGTTGTTGTTGTTGTTTTTTAAAAAAAGTAGAAGGGTCTTTTTTAAAAAAACAACAACAACATAAAATTTGCCATTCTTCAAGCATGATTGAATACTCTCTTTTAACCTCTGCTTCCTCTCCGTTTTTACTACATATTGGAGAACGTGATTTCCTACACAATTAGAAGATAATTTTTATTTCAGCTGGGCTATGATGGCCTTCATTCAGAGGACACTGATCCCTTACTCATCCTCGTAGCTCCATTAATCCCTCCCCCCATCCATTCCTAGGACAGGAAGAAATCCGACATATTTGGGGGCCTACTGTTCAGACTTCCCAAGAGCACGAGTCAAACTCCTTGGTCCCGGCAAAAACCCCTTTTATTAATTGACTATGAATTCTGATCATTTGCAGCCAGCAAAGTCTTTCAAAGGAGGATTTACAGTCACAGACCTTATCTGGCTTGGAGAGCTGCCAGGCCGATATCTCGGAGAGTCATGAATCAATTAAGCAAATTAATTGCCTCCTTCAAACTCCACTCCCCTTTCGCTGCTCTTTTATTTCCTCTGGGAGGGGCCATTCATCGTCCACCTTCACTCCCAAGTCAGCTCATGTTCTTCAGCTGTTCCCTTCGTCTGGCAACTCTGCACATGCGCACACTGAGAACAGGCTCCAGCTGTTCTTCTGCCTCACTGATCTCTGACTCTGAAGACAGCTGATAACTGTCAGGCGTCCCTGGCCCCCTCGCTGCCTCCGACACAGAGCCCTCATCAGATCCTTCCCCAGTCTCCAGGACTGGCCCAACCTCCTCACTGTCCTAACATGATGCCAGCTCTGTTGGCTACTGGTGGGCCACAACACCTACAGTCTCTGGAATCCCAAGACAGCCAAATTAGTCACCGTTTTCAATGACCTTCAGAGGTCTCACCTGCTTTCATAGTGACATTGCCATGGAAACAACCTTGGAAATTATCATAACACTTGACAATGGAAGAGTTGTCCATTGTGCAGTTGTCTCCATCACAGCTGTAGCATTCCACTCCGTTGGGAATCCGTGCACTCACATTATCTGGAGACAGAGCCATTAAAAAAGGGGGAAAAAATAGTATTATTGAGGATGAAAAAGATATGAACTTTAACAACAACAATAGCAACATTATTTTATACTAAAATTTTAAGGGTATATATACTGAATGCTTTTATTTGTTCTAGTCTCTGATCTAATACTGCAGTGTTTCTCAACCTTGGCTACTTGAAGATGTCTGGACTTCAACTCCCAGAATTCCCCAGCCAGCATTCGCTGGCTGGGGAATT
Organism: Thamnophis sirtalis; assembly: GCF_051295495.1. Classification (NCBI taxonomy): domain Eukaryota; kingdom Metazoa; phylum Chordata; class Lepidosauria; order Squamata; family Natricidae; genus Thamnophis; species Thamnophis sirtalis. The sequence continues at coordinate 7,063,898 of NW_028261393.1, forward strand.
CTGGGAGTTGAAGTCCAGACATCTTCAAGTAGCCAAGGTTGAGAAACACTGTAATACTGTAATAAATTGTTGTTGATGATGATGTACATTGGTTGAATTGTAGAAGAAGCACTGAATCTGGGTTGGGCCAGGCATATTTATAATTTTTCTCAAACCAGACTAGCGCCAAGATTAGCCAAATGAGGCTTTTGAAACCAGTCCCAAATTTAAACAGGCTGCCTCTTGTTAGTTATTGATTCAGCTGCATCTCACCTTTCCTTTTTCCCAGAAAGAGAGCTATTGGGATTTATGTAAAAGGGAAGAATAAAGAAAACAAGCCCATTAAAAGCGTATTTGCACATTATGCAAAAAATAAATAAATAAAAGGCTCTTAGCCTGAGAACACAAAGGCACGGCTGAAGAGACAACTTAGCCTTTTCGTTCTAGGTAAATTGGCTTTTGTGGCTATTGTACATTTTACACAAAGCATTGCAACCATGGCTTGCGGGGCTCAGGATGACAAAAAACAAATATTCCCTGAAGTTGAGCTCATCTCTATAGAGACACATCAATGTAATTTTCTGAGGCTATTCTAGATCACCGTTTCTCAATTCTGGACTTCAACTCCCAGAATTCTCCAGCCAGGCTGGGGAATTCTGGGAGTTGAAGTCTGTACATCTTAAAGTTGCCAAGGTTGAGAAACGCTGATCTTTACCGTGCTACTCTTTTCTTTCCTGTATTTTTTCCTCACAGTACTCCCCATTATTGCTATAATTGTTGTGTTGTTGTTGTTGTTGTTGTTATTATTCGTAACAACAGAATTGTATCACAGCGGCCAGTTGTTTTGCCAGATTTGGCATTGGTTACTAGTTGGGCCCCATCCAGGGGCCTAGGACGTCGTAATGTATTTTCGTAATACGCGTGCAGATCCAAGTAGTGCGGCTTTTTGCATTTGACTGATGGTGATTTTGTCAATTTTTAACTGTTTTAAATGTAATTCCAGTGCTTTTGGAATAGCACCCAGTGTGCCAATTACCACTGGAATTACCACTGCTGGTTTTTGCCATAATTGTTGAACTTCGATTTTCACGTCCTGGTATTTCGCGATTTTTTCATATTCCTTCTCGTCAACCCTGCTATCACCTGGTATTGCGATGTCTATAATTGTAACCTTATTTTTCTCAACCAGTGTGATGTCTGGTGTATTATGCACCAGTATTTTGTCCATTTGTATGCGAAAATCCCACAAGATCTTGACCATCTGATTTTCGGTGACTTTTTCAGGCTGATGTTCCCACCAGTTTGTTGCTGTTTTAATATTATAATTTTTGCACAAATTCCAATGGATCATTTGTGCTACTGAATTGTGCCACAATTTATAATCAGTCTGCGTGATTTTTGTACAGCAGCTGAGTATTGTTGTTGTTGTTGTTGTTATTATTATTTTATTCTACCTTTTTATATATAACTTAAGGCATTGAACATACTTAAGACTTCTGCCTTCTATTTTCTCCATAACAGCTCACAAAGTTGAGCTGAGATAGGCGGGCCCAAAGTCACCCAGCTGGCTTTCAGGCCTAAGGGAGACCCACAATTTATTTTGTTTACAATTTATTTAATCTACAAGCTAGGGGACAATTTGTATTTGGAAAGTCCCAGTTTATTAAAGATGCTGGGAAAATACTCCAATATTAGAGAACCGAGGTGGCACAGTGGTTAAAAGCAGCACTACAGGCTACTTCAGCTGACTGCAGTTCTGCAGTTCGGCTGTTCAAATCTCACCGGCTCAAGGTTGACTCAGCCTTCCATCCTTCTGAGGTGGGTAAAATGAGGACCCGGATTGTTGTTGGGGGCAATATGCTGACTCTGTAAACCGCTTAGAGAGGGCTGAAAGCCCTATGAAGCGGTATATAAGTCTAACTGCTATTGCTATTCCCCAGGGACCTAGCAATGGATCAGTGGTGGGATTCAAATAATTTAACAACCGGTTCTCTGCCCTAATGACCATCTGGGTAGGCGGGGCTTGGTGGTCATGTGACTGGGTGGACATGGTCAAGTCAATGTCACTCAGGTCGATGAGCGCTTCGCCTTAGCTGTGACAATGTCATAAGGGCTAACCGGAGAGGCAGTTTCTGTAAGCAGATCAATAAAGATGAGGCTAGAAACAACACCAGAATGTTTCCTTCCTGCCTTCATTACAGGATTAGCCCTGTAAAGTGGGAAAAAACAAAAGGAGATTTCTTCCAACGATCAGTTCTCTGAACTACTTAGAAAGTTACCAACCGGTTCTCTCGAATAGGTGCGAACCGGCTGAATCCCACCACTGCAATGGATGGATAAGACTAACAAGAAGCATCATTCTTATGTGGGGTGGGGTTTACCCATAGGTTGCAGCTGCAGAGCTTGGATGTCCAGTTTAATGTTGCAGCCGCTCGTGTTGCACTGGCGCAGCTGCGAGAAGGCGAAGATGCCGTGCACCTCCACTGCCTTGTCATTGGTTCCTGATATGCCCGCTCCGCAGCCCTTTTCACCAACGGAGAACTTCCCGTGACCTGGAAGAACAAAGAGGTTACAGAGGAAGTAACCTGGACCTTAATTAAATGTAATCTACTGTCCCTGAGGTACGATCTAAGCGCAGTCCACAAAATTGTCTGCTACAATGTCCTACCTGTCAACAACTTCTTCGGCTTCAACCTCAATAACACATGGGCAAAAAATTGATACAAACTCAAGGTTAACCGCTCCAAACTCGATTGCAGAAAATACGACTTCAGCCACAGAGTGGTCAACTCCTGGAATGCTTTACCTGACTCCGTTGTTACAGCCTCACCCCCCCCCCAGCTTCAACCTCAAACTGTCTACCGTGGACCTCACCCCATTCCTAAGAGGTCCGTAAAGGGGGCGTGCATAAGCGCACCAGTGTGCCTACCGTCCCTGTCCTACTGTCCCCATTTATTTGTATTCATTTCTTTCGTTCATGCCCATGTTTATATTAATACCTGCCATCTTGTACATGTTTGCCAAACTAATAAATGCAAATAAGATGGCTTAGAACAGGGCTCGCCATGATGGTGACCTTCTGGACTTCAACTCCCAGAATTCCCCTGTTGGCCACAAAAAGCATTCACTGTCTGATGGAGGGAGGTGGGGGGGGGAACCTGGGTACCAGTAGTTACAAGTTGACCATGGAATGATTCTCTCCATATGTAAATTTAAATTGTAAATTTAATGAATTTATATGTCGCCCAATCCCGGAGGACTCCGGGCGGCTTACATAAAAACAACTCTAAAAGAATACAAAAAATATAAAATAGAGAAGAAAGCAGGTTAAAAACACATCATGCACTCAGTCTTAGTGAGGCTGGACCTCACTCATGAGGTCAACAGTCCCAGGCCTGCCGGAATAACCAGGTCTTAGTAGACTGACGGAAGGCCGAGAGAGTGGGTAGGGTCCGGATCTCTACGGGTAGATCGTTCCATAGGGCCGGGGCAGCTACGGAGAAGGTCCTCCTCGGAGGAGCCACCAGACGACATTGTCTAGTTGACGGCACCTGGAGAAGGCCCATCCTATGCAATCTTATCGGGCGCTGGGAGGTATGTGGCAGAAGATGGTCTCGTAGATATCTGGGTCCTAAGCCATGTAGGGCTTTAAAGGTGATAACCAGCACCTTGATGCGTGTTTGGAGAAGATGTGGGATCTTCTCCCCAGAATTTGTAGCCTCCTGCCCTTCTATCCTAACCCAAGTTAATTCGTCAGACTTTAATTCATTAGGAGGAAATGCCATCCGAAGAGCCATGAACGTATATGGCATTGGGAAATTTAACGTGGAAGGGAGCTTGCAAAGAGTCTCCAATATCCATCACCAACTTATTGGCAATCGGGGATGCTGAAAGATATCTTCAAAACGAAAGCAAAAATACAGTAGTCTTCAACTTACAACAATACATTTAGTAACCGTTCAAGGTTACTACAGTACTGAGAAAAGTGACTCATGGCCGTTTTTCACATTTATGGCCATTGCAGCGTCCCCATGGTCACCTGGCCAAAATTTGGATGCTTGGCAATTGACTCATATTTATGACGGTTGCAGAGGTCATGCAGCCTTCCGATCAGCAAGGTCAATGGGGAATCCAAATTCCCTTAACAACCATGTTAATAACTTAACAGTTGCAGTGATTCACTTAACAACTGTGGCAAGAAAGGTTGTAAAATGGGGAAAACCCACTTAACAATTGTCTTATTTTATTATTTATTTATTTATTTATTTATTTATTTATTTATTCATTCATTCATTCATTCATTCATTCATTCATTCATTCATTCATTCATTCATTCATTCATTCAGTTAGTTAGTAGATTTCTAGGCTGCCCAATCCCGGAGGACTCCGGATGGCTACAAAGCGAAAACAAAAGTAATTAATAAAAAATAAAGGAAAACAATTTAAAACATCACCCATACACCCAATCTGATTGGGGCTGGACCTCAGCAGTGAGGTCAACAGCCCCAGGCCTGCCGGAATAGCCAGGTTTTAACAGCTTTTCGGAAGGCCATGAGAGTGGGTAAGGTCCGGATCTCTGGGGGTAGCTCATTCCAATTCCAACTTGCTTGGCAACAAAAATTTGGGGTTCCATTGTGGTGGTAAATCGAGGACTACCAGTATTTATTTTTACTAAATTTATATGTCAACCGTTCTCACCATTGGGTGATTCCTCTGACTCAACTCTGGCAAGGGGAGAAAAGTTTCGGAGAAATGAAAAAAGAATCAAAGTTTTCCACCTGCAGATCTAAAGAAGGGATCCAAAACTCAACCCTGTGGGGACACATCCCTCTTTGGGCTAGAAAAAGATTTGGGGCTACTCACTCCATTCCACAGCAGCCACGGTTTCCACGCAGACCTGAGTATTTCTGGGGCAGGTCAGCTTTTTCATCTTCTGCTCACTGCAACCGCCATCACCCAAGTCCACACAGCTGTGACACTCCAAAGCCAAGGCACCTGTAGGGGGAAGATGTCCAAAATGAGAAAAAAAAACCTCAATTAAAAGAGTGAAATTATATTAATGTAGATCAGAGGTGTCCAACCTTGGCAACTTTAAGACCAGGGGTGGGTTTCAGGTGGTTCGCGGCGGTCCCCGCGAACCGGTTGGTCGGCGAACCCGGAAGTAAGTAACTTCCGGGAACGCCGAAGGGTCCACCCGCCCGCCCGCATTTCTTACCCGGTTTTGACGAGTTCTGCGCTTCCACGCATGCGCAGGACGCATACAGCGCCTGCGCGATCCTCCAGGAGCAGCTGGAGCATCGCACAGACGCTAGTACGCATGCGTGCGCTCCGCGCATACATGAGGATGCCGCTGGCCCCGTTCCAACCGAACCGGTTGAAACGGGGTGAGAAACCCACCCCTGCTTAAGACCTGTGGACTTCCAGGATTCCACACATTTTACACAAAGCATTGCCCTATGGAACGATCTCCCCGTGGAGATCCGGACCCTTACTACTCTCCCGGCCTTCCGCAAAGCGATTAAGACCTGGCTGTTCCGGCAGGCCTGGGGCTGTTGATTTATCCAGCCCCATCCTAAGTTATATGAATGTTGTGTAATTTTAATGTCTGTTCTTTTTAATTTTTATATGTTCCCCCTCCCTGTTCTTATCTGTAAGCCGCCCTGAGTCTCTCGAGAGTTGGGCGGCATACAAATCCTAATAAACCAAATCCGAATAAACCGTTTGCGGAGCTCAGGATGACAAAAGACAAATATTTCCTGAAGTTGAGCTCATCTCTATAGGAACACATCAATGTATTTTTCTGGAGCTATTCCAGATCACTGTTTCTCAATTTTGGCAACTTTAAGATGTGTGGACTTCAATTCCCAGAATTCTCCAGCCTGCCTGGGGAATTCTGGGAGTTGAAGTCCGCACATCTTAAAGTTGCCAAGGTTGAGGAACACTGATCTTTACAGCGCTACGCTTTTCTTTGCTGTATTTTTCCCTCACTGTACTCCTCATTATTGCTATAATGAAGCTGAGATGAACTGTGGGGCCGAAGGACCACAGCCAAATTTCCCTTTGTTCTGACGACCATTCCCCTTCTCAGCTCATCACAACTTTACTAGAGGAGATATTTGCTTCCAGAAGCTGTAGGTGTTCTGTTCTGACCCCCACCTTGTCCGTTCAGAAACGAAAGCCAAACAGAACGTTCCAAGGAATGTTTTTTATCAGTCCCGGCTCTTGCTGGCTGCGAGCCCAAAATAAACACAGATAATTGCTCTGGCAAAAGTCCTATAACTCATAAACTACTGCAAAGCAGGATTATATAAATCAAGTCACTTATCCAAGTGGGCTTTTCTCAATGTTTGCACGCAAACGGGGAACGTTGACTTCTGCAACCAGGGCTTGGCACCATCAGTCTCTTTTGTCAGCAGGAGGAGATCCTAACGAGCAACAGCTGCTCGTTATCATCTCCTATGAGTCCTCAATTGTTCCTTACGTCGGTCAGCCCTTCTTCTGCGTGCATCCCGAAACAACTCACAGGAGGTTTCTGTGTCAGCCTCTCTTGTCTCCTCCCCACTGATCCAAGGCTCAGCCACCACCTGGTGGCCAACCAGTCTCTCCTCGCCCTGCTTGGAGTTGACATCCTGTCCAGGGTCCTCCACCTCCTCCAAAGCCAACTCATAAGACCCCTCGCTGTCGGAGTCTGGCGGCAGCTCTAACGGCTCCTGCTGGGCCACAACAGTGTTCCAACACTGGAGGTTTTTAAGAAGAGATTGGACAACGATTTGTCTGAAATGGTATAGGGTTTCCTGCTTGAGTAGGGGGTAGGATTAGAAGACCTTCAAGGTCCTTTCCAATTTTGTTATTCTGTTTTCATTAGGACTCTTGAATAGCTCCAAGATTGAAATGATAAGCAAGGGAAAAGCCATCAGTGAACTGATCGCGAGGTCACCTCCAAATTAAGCAGAGGTATGCTTTTGGTGACTCATGGATCTGGTTGTTGGCTAATCACCACTGCAAAGGTGGAATTACTCCTAAAGAAAACCGAGGGCTCCATTCTAATTTGCACAATGAATTTGCAAGTTGCCAGGCCCCCGTGTTAGCATCTAACATACATTTTGGACGTCAGTAATTTGAGAGTAGATGTTTGACCCACAATGGGCTCACCCTGTGTTTCCTTTTCCTCCTCCTGGGCATCTCCCCAATCCAACCTGGAAAATAGTCATTTATTTCTCCCCTCCGCTTGATGGCTCATCCTGTTTTGAAGGCTTTTGGGCTCTTCCTCCCTGGCGTTCTCCACCTGCTCCTACTTCTTCGCGTTAATCTGCAGATCTCTGCTTTTTCATTATTGCCTCTTCCGCCCTGTTTTTCTACTTCATAAACTTCTCAGCTCTTTCATTCTCCACTCCTGTTCATCCATGGCGGGTGATTTCACTAATCCTGAGCACCCCGCCCAAGGTGAGTCTCATACGGATGCTTCCACCTGCAGGAGCACCTCAGGAACACAGCACTGTGTGTGTCCAACTCCATTCCAGGTTCGCTTGTTGTTGCTATGTTGGAATGAATATCCATCTTGTTCAGTTCCAAGCCAGGAGAAAGGCACCAGAGACAAGATGGAGGCTGATTGAAAAGAAGATCCATTTATTGATGAAACAGAACCACCAAGCCTGTGTGATTCTGGGCAGCTGACCCACATGGAGTTGAGAGCGAGGGGATTTTATACCTTCTCTTGAGCTTCGCACTTGAGCTTCCTGTTCCTGTGCAAGAACATGTATTCTATTGGCTGTAGTCAGACTCCCATGGGGCCATGTACAAATCCTAGGAGTTTGTCTGAGCTAAGTTTGGTTGAAGTTTGAACTGCTGGGGGAGGTGCAAATGAGATAATGCAATGAAGGGGCTTTGGGCAATTCCTATAGTGGCTGAGGGCTAATCCTACCTTTGTTGGATCTTGGGTGGGGGTATTTGCTTATGAATAGAGCTAGCTATCTCTTTATCTCTTCAGTGCTGACCTCTGCTGTGGGCTGCTTTCCAAGAGCATGTTCCTCCATTTCTCATCCAGGGAAATATAACATTCTGCCTTTTGTTAATATTTCTCAAAATATTTCATTCTTCTTATGTAAATGTGTTTTTATTTTCCATTTTCATTTTCGTACAGTCACATATATACTGTGCAGAACCGGGGCCTTATAACTTTAAACAATAAACACAGCCATTCCTCTTGTCAATAATACCCCCCAAAATAGAAACCCAATGTACCTCTTCGACCCTCCATACACCCTTTCTTTCGCCCCTCCCTCCAACTTTCCATCTTCCCTCCATCATTCCCCTCTACCCTACTTCCCCTCCCCCTCTACCACACCTCTCTCCCGATACACTCCCTCCCTTCCTTCTCACCCTCCCTCCAATCCTCTCTCCCATCCTCTCTCCCCCTCTTTCTTCTATCCCTCTACTCCTCCCTTCGGTGTATTTCTACTATCTATTAATATATTCAGCTTGTCCTAGTTTTACACTGGAATTAAAGAGCAACAGTATACAAGTGCAATCACGTTACTTTAAAATATTTCATTCTTCTATGAGGGGCTAGGGGCTAACTTTTTACAGCTGCTTCTCCGGAATCTTTTTAAACAACACGAGTAGCTTTCATTCCTAGAATAATGCATTGATTCATGTCATCCAAATTAAAGCTAATTTACCAGGACACTTCCACGAACCCCCTTTTTTCCCCCACTCCCTCATTCTTTGAAAGATGTATTGAATGACAATCCATGGATCTTAATGTGCGTATGAAGCACAATTTGCAGAAATTGGGTATGCCTAGTTTAATGAAAAGGACTAAGGGAGACATGATAGCAATGTTCTAAGGGGCTTCTCCAAATAAGAGTTGGTCAATCTCCAAACACCTGAAGGCAGGACAAGAAGCAATGGATGGGATAATGAGAACAATCAACCAGTCTTGCCTTCAGAAGTTGTGTGAGTTCCATCACTGGAGGTTTTCAAGATGAGATTGGATAACCATTTGTTTGGAATTATAAAGGGTCTCCTACTTGAGCAGGGGATTGGATTAGAAGACCTCCAAGGTCCCTTTCAACTCTGTTATTCCGCTTGCCCCCTTCTTCCGTTTCTTTACTCATGCGATATTTGTCTGGCGAAACACAAATTAACACATGAGCAAATAAGAGGAGGAAATCCTATCATTTGGAAGAAGCGATCCACCATACTGCCTCTCTCCTTGAAGGACCTGTTAGGATCTCTGGAGGTGGAGGGGCAGGGTGCAGCCGAGCTCTTTCAAATGAGGAAACAGGTCGCCCACACAAGCTTCCAACAGCTGCATCAGTTCAAAGGGAGACCAGGTTTTCTGTGGCTTTTAATAAGCCACAAACATCGTCGGAAATAATTGGGTCTTCTAGCCATCCAGCCAAAACAGTGCCGTGCGGTCACCCAGGTGGAAAGCTCATTCTGGAACAGTGCAAAGACCTTCCTCATGGAAGTCTGGGCGTGGGTGCATCTCACCAGAAGTGCTTCTGGACAGGAAAGCCGGATTAGATAACTCTAAAACGGGTTATTGAAATGATTTTCCCGGGTGAGCTTTAAGTTAGGCGATTGCATAACTTTATTCAGTCTGGAATTTCTGTTGCTCCCATAATAGCAGTTAGCAATAGCAGTTAGACTTATATACCGCTTCATAGGGCTTTCAGCCCTCTCTAAGCGGTTTACAGAGTCAGCATATTGCCCCCAACAACAATCCGGGTCCTCATTTTACCCACCTCGGAAGGATGGAAGGCTGAGTCAACCCTGAGCCGGTGAGATTTGAACAGCCAAACTGTAGAACTACAGTCAGCTGAAGTAGCCTGCAGTGCTGCATTTAACCACTGCGCCACCTCGGCTCTGAGAATAATGAGAATTCCTTGTTGACAAGGCTACCCTATAAAGTCCGTGTTGTGTAACCCTAAAAAACTGTCTACCCCTGGAAAACGAAGTCTTGAGGAGGACGCCTTAGATTTGAAAGGAATCATCGATTTTGGTAGGATCAAACATCCCATGGAAGAGAGATCCTCTCTGAGGCAGGTATGAGTTTGACTGCACAATCGCACACCATATTTGGAATCCCCTTCGATTCAGCACTCATATTTTCTCGTTTCGAAGTTATCTTAATTTTATTTCTAAACCGCTCTTTCTAGTTTTTCAGAAGCAAGGGCTAAATGTCCTAAAACAAGATTTTTTCTCCCATCCCTTTCTCCCATTTTGTAAAATATTGTATAGGCATATACGCACAAGAGGTTGAAGATGCTGAGGGGTTACAGGATTGGCCATGTTGGCTGTGGTAGTCATCAGGCTTCTAAAGAGGCCTACTGGAAAAGAGGCAAAAATCTAAACCATGGTTTGTTTTGTTCTTTGAATTGTGATTAACTTTCCTTTTGGCCTTTGGGGTTGGTTGTGGAACAAAAGATGGGCTTGATTGTAAAAAAAAAAAAAAAAACCACCTCATAATTTTCCCTCAGAGGTTAAGGCATGGTCTGTTGATCTGAAACTGCCAGCTTTGGCATGCGTTAGAGGCCACAATGACATCCTGTAGGTCAATTCCACAAATTATGTCCACTCCAAAATTCTTGCCATTTGTACAATGACCTCATGACATTTGTGATGTCATCTCCCTCTTGCCTGTGAGGAAATGGTTGGTTCTATCAACTCTTTGTGAGGTGAGGAGAATGGAGGCCAAGGTCATGTTTCCCCAGATCTTCAGTGAGGTTCTGTGGTAAAATCCTCTCCGGCCTCATAGGCTCAATGGGTGACCATTTCCTGACGTGTCTACCTACATAAACGATCATTTGCTCAATGAGATTCATGGTTGCCATAGTCTCTCAGTCTTCCAATTGCTGATTTCCAAATTTGTATTGGGAAGAGATCAAAACCAGGTTGCCATATTGTGTCCTCAGTCAAACAGAGCAGGGCTTTCTCATTTTCAACAGCTTTAAGATGTGTGGACTTCAACTCCCACTATCCCCCAGGCAGACTGGCTGGCTGGGGAATTCTGGGAGTTGAAGTCCACACATCTTAAAGCTGTTGAGGTTGAGAAACTCTGAAATAGAGTTACAGCTGTTGTTTTTCATCCTCCCTTTAAACAATTTAGACAAGTACACAATGGAACTGCCGTAGCCTATTGCCCAAAGAATGCTGAGAAGTACATGAAGTGAATAAACAAAGCCATGTCATACGCCATACTGTCTTCACAATTTATCAGCCTGGCTTTTTCAGCTCCGCATTTCAGCTCACGTAGACAAATGGCCTCTATTATTTCATGATAGAAATAAAAAGACAAATAGAAGAAAGGAAACTTCCTTTTGAAAGAAAGTTGTGATTAAGAGGGCCTGAATCAATTATTTGGAAAAACTAATATCTAACCCATTGGAAAAACTAAAAGAATCCCTTGTATCTTTCAATTGTTAGGAATGTAGATGAGATAGATAGATAGATAGATAGATAGATAGATAGATAGATAGATAGATAGATAGATAGATAGATAGATAGATAGATAGATGATAGATAGATAGATAGATAGATGATAGATAGATAGATAATAGATAGATGAATAGATAGATAGATGATAGATAGATAGATAGATAGATAGATAGATAGATAGATAGATAGATAGATAGATAGATAGACAGACAGACAGACACAGACAAACAAATATAGAGATAGGGACGAGATAGATAGAAACATAGACATAGATAAATAATAGATAGATAGATAGATAGATAGATAGATAGATAGATAGATAGATAGATAGATAGATAGATAGATGATAGATAGATAGATAGTAAAGAGATGAAAGATTCAGCACAGACAGAGACAGATAGATGACAGATAGGTATGTGATAGATAGATAGACAGACAGACAGAGAGACAGACATTTGCCACAAGGACTATTTTAGGGAAACGACATACAGTAATCTAAGATAATTTATTTATTTATTCAATTTATATGGCTACCCATTCAAACGAATAACTCTGGGTGGTGGCAAACAATGAGGACATTAATTAAAACCAATTAAAAAACCAGTACAATCAAGCAAATATATACTGCAGCGGACACACATTTCCAGCAGGATGGCCTAAAAAATACTGCTTTGATCTTTAGAGCAACCGTTTTGGCACCTCCATGCATTTATGCCCAGCCAAGTTCGTTATTTGAACCTGGCATGGTTAACGCCCTGGAAAAACTCTTTCATTTAAGGATTTGTTTAGCTTCTGTGCTAGAATTTAGATTTATTATAAATGAGCCAAAATGGGTAAGGATGGACTTCTCATTTTACAGCCCTGATGCTTCCCTTATGCCAGAATTTCAAATCTTTAGGTAGATACCAAAAGTACCGTCCCTGAGAGCTGAACCAAAATAACCCAGAGGTTGAAACTTCTCATCCAAGCCTTTTCCAGATGCCACCCTTTGTCTTCCAAGCATTCCTGGTCCCAACATGGCTAATTCTGAAGCTCTAGCAGTTGCCATACTATCTTCCATCTCCTACCTTGCATGAAAAACATCAAGGCCACCAGAAGGACAGATGGACTCATCTGGAGCTGGAGGTAGGCGCCCATCATTACGTCGTCTAAGTCCCAACGGTTCTTTGTCTTTCCCTTTGCCGGCCTTGAGAACGTTCTGCTTCTGTCAAGTCCTCAAAAAGACCAAGGTTAAACATTAAATATAAGTCGATGACTCGGGCAGGGCGTTCTTTCTCATCCCTTCAGCCACGCCTCTTTAAGACTTGGCTGTTCAGCAGCTGCCTGGAGGGCTTTCTCCCGTACATCCCATCCCACTCTCTAACTCATCACTTCCCTTTCCCAGCACCTGGAGACCACTGACTGGGGTGACGCCCTTACCGGGAACTAGAACAGCCAGTTGAGGAGTTGTGTGTGTGTTTGTGTGTGTGTGTGTGTTTTATTTTACATTCTTCTTCATCCAGAACTTTGAGGCAGGAAAGAACAGCAATTAGAGGCATGTCTGAACTTGGAGGAGCAAGAGATGATGGCAAAGGTGATGGAAAGCATTGGAAAGGAATGCTTCGTTTCTCCATCAACTAAAACCATTTGGGAGGTCATGGTAAGGCACAGCTTTGGTTGCTGGGGGTGAGGAAACCTCATGTATATCAAAATACGGAGTTGCTACAGCTCTTCCGCCTTCCCCAGAAGGAATACAGGTCTTCCTTTGTATTACAAACATTTGTTTAGTGAACATTTGAAGTTACAACCGCACGAAAAAATAGGGACGTTGCTGTTTTTCACACATGACCGTGGCAGAATTCCCAGTAGTGGGATTCACTTACCTTCCCTACCAGTTAACAAACGTGATTGCGCTGCCCATGCTTTGCTCACACGCGCCACATCTGGGCATGCACACTGCCTTCTGGCCATGCGCAGTGCTCGTACGTTACGTCAGGGCGGGTAGGTGGAGCCTCCCGCAGCCACCGCTGCCGGTTCGCCCGAACCGGAGAGAACCGGCTGAATCCCACCTCCGATGTGACCAAGATTGGAATGCTTGGCCCCTGGTTCCTATTTATGACAGTGGCAGTGTCCCGGGGCAGCGTCCCAAGGCCATCCCCTTTTTTGCGAACTTCTGACAAGCAAGATCTACGCAGAAGCCACTTAGCAACGGTGTTCCTAGCTTAAGAACTGCAGCAGCCGACTCAACTACGGTGCCAAGAAAGATTGTAAAAGCTCATCTAACAAGTGTCGCACTTAGCAAGAGAAACACTGGGGCCCAGTCATGGTCGTACATTGAAGATTGCCTATTTAATCCTGCCTCTCCTACTGAACCGGCCCTTCTGGTGAATTAAGGGGTTTATGGAAACTTGATTTGCGCAAGTGTATCCACACACTGAAGGTGGCTCAGTGGCTAAGACGCTGAGCTTGTTGATAGAAAGGTCGGCAGTTTGGCGGTTTGAATCCCTAGCGCCGTGTAATGGAGTGAGCTCCCATTACTTGTCCCAGCTTCTGCCAACCTAGCAGTTTGAAAGCAGGTAAAAATGCAAGTAGAAAAATAGGAACCACCTTTGGTGGGAACGGCATTCCGTGCGCCTTTGGCGTTTAGTCATGCCGGCCACATGACCACGGAGATGTCTTCGGACAGCGCTGGCTCTTCGGCTTTGAAACAGAGATGAGCACTGCTCCCTAGAGTCGGGAATGACTAGCATATATATTCAAGGGGAACCTTTACCTTATTCACACACCGCGTGGTCCAAAAACTCAGGAGGTTGGTCATGATGGTGTGATCCAAGCGCTCTGTTTTTAGTTTAGTGGCCATCTTCTTTGTCCAAAACCTACAAACACCTCTGCCTCACCAGCATGGAGATGCTGGACTTTGTAAACAAACCTGAGATCCTTCCAGCTTTGGAAAACTATTTCCAATTCTCTAAAAGAGGAGGGTCTGGTTGTATAACATGTTCAGGGAAAAGAATATGCAATTTATTTGTTGTTGTTAGTTGCGAAGTTATATCCAGCCCATCATGACAACATGGACAATGTTCCTCCAGGCCTTCCTGTCCTCTACCATCCTTTGGAGTCCATTCAAGCTGACTGCTTCGGTCCCTCCATCCAGCCACCTCATTCTCTGTCGTCCCCTTCTTCTTTTGCCCTCTGTCGTTCCCAGCAAGAGACTCTTCTCCAGTGAGTCCTTCCTTCTCATTAGGTGGCCAAAGTACTTGAGTTTCATCTTCAGGATCTGGCCTTCTAAAGAGCAGTCAGGGTTGATCTCCTCTAGGACTGACCAGTTTGATCGTCTTGCAGCCCAGGGGATTTTATGCAATTTATGGCGATATATTAAAAAAAGAACCTTGGAATGACTTTAACAGGAAGGCTAAAGAGAAGTAGCAGAAGAAGAGATGGATAAATAAAGTCAGGTTCTTAAATAACAGGCTTGGTGGGAGAGGAACGGCGTTGATAATTAAGTGATCCTTGAGGGAATAAAGGATTATCTGTGTACAGTTAAACCTGTAGTTAACCTGTCTTGAGTTTGGACAAAATAAAGCTCACCTCCCATTACTTGCAGGGTAAGAATTGTGGAAAGACTGGTTGTAAACTATTGTTATCTTCTCTTTCCTTCCCACTCTAGAAGGCTGTTCTGTTTTATTTTTATGTTCTTTTTTTTCTGTTCAGGACGTCAAAACATTTTTTGTTGTTGCTCAGATTCTGTTCCCCATTTCTGCCCCAGGTTATGTAATAACAACCAGAAATCTGTGAGGGGAGGTGTGGGGCAGACCAATCTCTTAGCCCCATTTTTAATTTTTATTTTAGTTTGCCTTTGAATTGCTTGTATCTCAAGTTCTTTTTTTCCCCCCTGAAAGAAGAACAGTTCCGCAAATGTCTATGACTGCTTGCCTGGAAAATTCTTAGTTTCATCACAGCTGATTATGGAATTGGAGACTGTGCTATCCCCAGTAAAGAAAATTTTACTTTTAGAGTGTGTACAATAAAACCTAAATTTATTTAGGGATGCGGTGGCTCAGTGGCTAGGATGGTGAGCTTGTCGATCAGAAAGGTCAGCAGTTCAGAAGTTCAAATCCCTAGTGCCACGTAACAGAGTGAGCTCTGGTTCCTTATCCCAACTTCTGCCAACATAGCAGTTCGAAAGCACGTTAAAAAATGGAAGTAGAAAAATAGGAACCACCTTTGGTGGGAAGGTAACAGCATTCCGCGCGCCTTCAGCATTTAGTCATGCTGGCCACATAACCACGGAGATGTCTTTGGACAGCGCTGGTTCTTCGGCTTTGAAACGGAGATGAGCACCGCCCCCTAGAGTCGGGAACGGCTAGCCCATATGTGCGAAAGGAACCTTTGCCTTTACCTAATTAATAAATAAATACATCCTTTTTCTCCTGCATCAGCTGGATTCAACTGGTAGTACAAGAGTTTGTATCTAACTCCAGGTAGTGGTTCAACCTGAGAAACGTGTCACAAGCAAAACAAAACACACACACAAAAAAAGCCAGGCTGGCAATTCTAGTATAGTTACACAAGCAAAACAAATGGCAGGATCGACAACCTCAGCAAACAACGATAACACCCAAATCATCATTTAAAAAAAAAAGACACCATGAAATTTTTTCTCAAGATTTCCCCCCCCCCCAAAAAAAATAGTGTGAGCTGCAGATGCTATGGTACTCTGGTTGCAGCGATGGGCCAAATTCAGAAGAACTCAGATATGTATTCATTTGAACATCACCAAGTGGCCTTGGATCCATCAGTCTCTCTGTCAACCATGAAGCTGGCCTGACTGAAGCCATTTTAAGACTTCAGTACTGACACATTGGAGAAGAGGAATGGGATGGTGGTGTAATAGAGATAGTTGAGGTGTTGTAGTCAAAACAAAATACTTTCTCTTGAGAACCAAGGACATTCCTGCAGGCACTTGGATGGAGGAGACTGGAGCTACCAATGGTGGGATTCAGCCAGTTCACACCTATTCGGGAGAACCGATTCTTAACGTTCTAAGCAGTTCGGAGAACTGGGATTTGGAAGAAATCTTTTGGTTTTTTCCCCACTTTCCAGGGCTAATCCTGTAAGGAAGGCAGGAAGGGAACATTCTGGTGTTGTTTCTAGCCTAATCTTTATTGCCCTGCTTACAGAAACTGCCTCTCCGGTTAACCCTTATTCCATTGGAACAGCTAAGGCGAAGCGCCCATCGACGTGAATGACGTTGAGTTGGCCACACCCACTCAATCACATAACCACTGAGCGACGCCCACTGAGCTGGTCATGAGGGCAGAGAACTGGTTGTTAAATTATTTGAATCCCACCACTGGGAGTCACCTAGCAACTGGATAGTAACCTGATTGGATCATGTGATGGATTGTTTGGAGAAAGTGAAAAACTTTTACTTTTAATTAGGACAAAAAACCGCAGGAATAATCAGAGTCGGTTTTGTTTGCTACTGTTATGTTGCTTGGAAACCTGACACACTCAGCATTGCCTTCCAGCGTGGTTTGTGAGCATCACGCAGCAAAGGAAGAATAAGTACATTTCCTTGAGCAGTGGGAAGAAAAATAGGGATATAAACTTAACGAATAAAGAGATAACATACAAGTGTCAAATCAAAGTTTTGCAATCTTCAAGTCTGACTTCCATGGGACGACAGGAGGAAGTGTGGTGAATTCATTTCCCTCATTTTTTGTTTCCATCAGAAATCACTTCTATTTATTTTTTATTTATTATATTTGTATGCCGCCCTTTTCCCCGAAGGGGACTCAGGGCGGCTCACAACCCAAGTCAAGGTGGGAAGGGTACAAATAAGGAATAAAAAAGGCAGACAAAAACAATACCATAGTTTAAAAGCACACAACAACCATACCATTCGAGGGGGGGACAAGACTCATCAGCCCCAGGCCTATCGGAAGAGCCAGGTTTTAAGGGCTTTGCGGAAGGCCTGGAGGGTGGTGAGGGTTCGAATCTCCACGGGGAGCTCGTTGCAAAGGGCCGGAGCAGCCACAGAGAAGGCCCTCCTCTGGGTGGTCGCCAGACGGCATTGGAAAGCGGATGGAATACGGAGGAGGCCTAATCTGTGGGATCTAATCGGTCTATTGGAGGTGATTCTTCCTCTTAAAGAAGAAGAAATGGGTCACATATCTTTTTTTCCCCCTCTGCAGGGATTTATTTATTTATTTGGAAAATGTATATGGCTACCTATTTACTCACCGTGATTCAAGGAGGCTTACGGGAAATAAAAACACAACATAAAAAGAAATACAAAAATACAAAATAAAGAAATAATAATCCCCCAACCTTCCCACCTTTCCTAGGCAGGAAACCCTGTACCGTTTCAGACAAATGGCTATCCAACATCTTCTTAAAGACTTCCAGTGTTGGGGCATTCACAACTTCTGGAGGCAACTTCTGTTCCACTGATTAATTGTTCTCACTGTCAGGAAATTCCTCCTTAGTTCTAAGTTGCTTCTCTCCTAGATTAGTTTCCACCCATTGCTTCTTGTCCTGCCTTCAGGTGTTTTGGAGAATAGTTTGACTTCCTCTGAGATATTGGAACGCTGCTATCATGTCTCCCCTGGTCCTTCTTTTCACTAAACCCAGTTCCTGCAACTGTTCCTCATATGTTTTAGCCTCCAGTCCCCTGATCATCTTTGTTGCTCTTCTCCGCACTCTTTCCAGAGTCTCAACATCTTTTTTTACATCGTGGCGACTAAAACTGGATGCAGGATTCCAAGTGTGGGCTTATCAAGGCATTATAAAGTGGTATTAACCCTTCACGTGATCTTGATTCTATCCCTCTGTTGATGCAGCCTAGAACTGTGTTGGCTTTTTTGGCAGCTGCTGCACACATCTGGCTCATATTTAAATGGTTGTCCACTAGGACTCCAAAATCCCTTTCAAGTTACTACTATTGAACAAGGTACCACCTATACGGTATCTGTGCAATTCCTCAATTTAAAATAGTTTGCTTTGTGACTGTTCAAAAAAGCATTGAAAAAAAAGTCCGTTATGACCGTTTCTCACACTTCTGAACATGGCAGCATCCCCACCAGATCAAAATTCAAATGCTTGGCAACTGGCCTGTACTTATGACGGTTGCAGTGTCCCGGGGGTCACACGATCCCCTTTTGCGACCTTCTGACAAACGAAGTCAACGGAGAAGCTGGATTCATTTAACAGCCGCCTCACTAGCTTTACAATGGCAGTGATTCACTTAACAACAAGAACGGGTATAACATGGACAAAATCCACTTAACAAAGGTCTCGCTTAGCAACAGACATCTAGGGCTCAATTGTGGTCGTAAGTTGAGGACTATCTGTACTGGTAGAGGGAAAATGGAAGTCTGTTTGGGGTTGCCATCTGATCACAGTCCCAAAAGTACTTTTTCAGGAGGCAACTGGCCTTTTTTCTTTTGAAGATGTTTCGCTTGTCCTCCAAGAAGCTTCTTCAGCTCTGGCAAGATAGCAGGGGAATATGGAAGGATTTATATTCCTTTACAAATATAATGGAATGGGAGGAATCTAAATCCTTCCATTCCCCACTGAGCTGTCAGAGCTGGAGAAGCTTCTTGGATGAGAAGTGAAACGTCTTCGAAACAGAAAATCCAGTTGCCTCCTGAAAAAAGGACCTTTGGAAACAACCATGACCTGGAGGACTGAGAACCTCTGCAGGCATCTGACCACAGCTCCCACCAGAAATATAGACAACCCAGTTGGATCTTCTGCCTTCAAGGAAAGCCGCCTGAGCCAAATTGTACTGTAGCCAGCACTGTGTGATCTCATGAAGGTTGGTGCATGAAATCCTTCCGCCAAGGTCAACGGAAAAGTTGGCAATTCTGCCATGAAAAAGGATGACTCAGAGGTGGCCTCCTTCCCACCTTTTATTGTTGTGTTGGAGAAGACAGGGTGTCATCTCCCTGACTCAGCAGCCCCGCTTGAGTCAACATCTGGGCCTCTGACTTCTCCTGCCTCGGACATGCCAGAACGTGCTTCATCCATCATGCAGGCTGGAACTTCCACAGAATACATAACAGTTGGACAAATATGTGTGAGGCACAATAATCGAAACTTAAAATGAGGTCAGGGAAGAAAGAGAAGGCAACGGCGTGACTCAGAATACCTGGAGCTCTTTCTGAGGTGCCAACGTTCTGTGGCTTCAGGTGGCTTCACCTGGATCAGAATCTTAGATTTAAAGAGTTGCGTGACACAAATCATTCCCGGTTCCACAAGGGGAGAACATTTTTCTTAATCCTTGTTTCTTCTTCTCCTCTCTCTCTCTCTCTTCTTTCTCCAGAAGAATTTCAGCCAGTTCTGTGATGGTTAAGAATTTGGGCAGCAAGTTAAAATAGAAGGGGAAAACATTTTCTTAATCCTTGTTTTCTCTCTCTCTGTCTCTCTCTGTCTCTCTCTCTCTCTGTCTTTCTCTCTCTCTCTGTCTTTCTCTCTCTCTCTCTTCTCTCTCTCTCTCTCTCTCTCTCTCTCTCTCTCTCTCTCTCTCTCTCTCTCTCTCTCTCTCTCTCTCTCTGTCTCTCTCTCTCTCTCTTCTTTCTCCAGAAGAATTTCAGCCAGTTCTGTGATGGTTAAGAAATTTGGGCAGCAAGTTAAAATAGAAGGGGAAAACATTTTCTTAATCCTTGCTTTCTCTCTCTCTCCCTCTCCCTCCCTCTCTCTCTCTCTCTCTCTCTCTCTCTCTCTCTCTCTCTCTCTCTCTCTTTCTCTGTCTTTCTCTCTCTGTCTCTCTGTCTCTCTGTCTCTCTGTCTCTGTCTCTCTCTCTGTCTCTGTCTCTCTCTCTCTCTCTTCTTTCTCCAGAAGAATTTCAGCCAGTTCTGTGATGGTTAAGAATTTGGGCAGCAAGTTAAAATAGAAGGCAACGTGTTCCAACAATGACATGGCCCAATTTTTGGGGGAAAAAAAACTGAGTTGAGTTCAACGAGAAATTTGCCCTGTAAAGAAAGGATGGGTGCGGTTATAAGCCTCAAAGTAGCTTATATATTTTAAAGGAAAAAAATAGTTTAATGTTATTCCGTATTGTCCCATATTGTTCTCCAGTTAGTTGGGTGGACAAATTACCTGTTAAATTTTTAGATTGTTATCCTGCCTTTTGAGACAAACGGGTTTGTCTGGCATTTGTCACTATGTTCTTCTGGAATGAATTGTGGGTAGGCGCGACAGATAAATGTAGAGGAAAAACTCGTAAAAGTGAGGTGCATTTTCCTGAGAGTAAGGTTGACTAAACTCACGAGTACTTACTTCCTGTGAATATAGACAGAGAATATTCTTCCAAAATTCCAGTTCTTCTTCCTTCTCCTTCTCCTTTTTCTTCTTCATCATCTTCTTCATCATCTTCCTCCTCCTCCTCTTCCTCCTCCTCCTCTTCTTCTTCTTCTTCTTCTTCATCATCATCATCTTCTTTTTCTTCATTATTATCTTCTTCATCTTCCTCCTCCTCCTCTTCTTCTTCTTTCTCTTCTTCTTCTTTTTCTTCATCATCTTCTTCATCATCTTCCTCCTCCTCCTCTTCCTCCTCCTCCTCTTCTTCTTCTTCTTCTTTTTCTTCATCATCATCTTCTTTTTCTTCATCATCTTCTTCATCTTCATCCTCCTCCTCCTCTTCTTCTTCTTTCTCTTCTTCTTCTTCTTCTTTTTCTTCTTCTTCTTCTTCTTCTTCTTCTTCATCATCTTCTTTTTCTTCATCATAATCTTCATCTTCCTCCTCCTCTTCTTCTTCTTTCTCTTCTTCTTCTTCTTTTTTCTTTTTCTTCTTCATCATCTTCTTCATCATCTTCCTCCTCCTCCTCTTCTTCTTCTTCTTCTTTTTCTTCTTCTTCACATTTAGAAAGTATGCATCTAATTAATCATTAATTAAACATACCATCAAATCAAATCTTTATTTAATCATAGACCAGCACAGGAAGGGTAAAATGTAAACAATAATTTAAAACCCTAAAACAAATAAAATGTGCAAATGTTTTAAAAATTAAAAAAAATATACACGCAGAAAGTATACTTCAGACTTAAACAACGAAGATTATACTTCATATGAGCCATGGTGGCGCAGTGGCTAGAGTGCAGGCACTGCACGTTACCTCTGCTGACTGCCGGCTGCCTGCAATTTGGCAGTTCGAATCTCACCAGGCTCCAGGTTGACTCAGCCTTCCATCCTTCCGAGGTGGGTCAAATGAGGACCCAGATTGTTGGGGGCAAGAGGCTGACTCTCTAAACTGCTTAGAGAAGGCTGTAAAAGCGGTATATAAGTCTAAGCGCTATTGCTATTGCTATTCCGGTTCTTTCTTTTCAGATAGAGTGAAGAGACATGCCTATGATTTGGCATGCATTATTCGTGGTTAGCCCCACTGCGGTTGCAAAATTAGCTGATTTTGCTCCTGCCACGCTGGTCAAAATATGGAACTCTTTGCAAGAAATTCTTGGAAATTACCTTCTTGTCTATTTCAATTTCAATTTCAATTTAATAAAAATTCGTATGCCGCCCACTCCCTTGGGACTCTGGGCGGCTTACAGGCAAGATAAAAGAAGCATTTAAAAATTTACGATAAAAGATACAATTATTAAAATTCCACACCATCCATTCTGTCTAAGTGGGGCTGGATATTGATCAACAGCCCCAGGCCTGCCGGAACAGCCAGGTCTTGGTGGCTTTACGGAAGGCCGGGAGGGTGGTAAGGGTCCGGATCTCTATGGGTAGATCATTCCACAGGGCTGGCGCAGCTACAGAGAAGGCCCTCCTCCGGGGGGCCGCCAGCCAGCATTGTCTGGTCGACGGCACCTGGAGGAGGCCCAACCTGTGCGATCTTGTTGGTCGTTGGGAGGTAAGTGGCAGGAGGCGGTCTCTCAAGTAGCCAGGTCCTAAACCATGTAGGGCTTTAAAAGTAACGACTAGCACCTTGAAGCGCGTCCGGAGACCAATGGGGAGCCAGTGCAGCTCGCGGAGGATGGGTGTAACATGGGTGTATCTAGGTACACCCAATATCGCTTGTGTGGCTGCATTCTGGACCAATTGCAGTCTTCGAACACTCTTCAGGGGCAGCCCCATGTAGAGCAGCCCCATGTCTAAACTGCCTGACGGTGTATTGAACGTAGTTAGTGGGTCAACCCTTTTGAGGTTCATCCAAAACAATGAACTGACCTATCAGACAGAACCACACTTAACACAGGAGCACACAAACACAAACTTAACCATACAAATAGGCCTTGACTTACAACCATTCATTTAGCGACTGTGCAAAGTTACTGCAGCACTGAAAAAAAAGCGACTTTAGGCTGTTTTTTTTCACACTTATGACCACTTCAGTATCCCGGCAATCACGTGATCAACATTTGGATGCTTGGCAACTGGCATGTACTTCTGACGGTTGCTGTGTTCCAGGTCACAGGATCATCTTTTGCAACCTTCTGGACAGCAAATGGGGGAAGCCAGATTTGGTTAGCAGGCGTGTTATTAACTTAACAATTGCAGTGATTCACTTAACAACCACGGCAAGAAAGGGTGTAATCTAGGGCAAAACTCACTCAACGACTGTTTTGCTTAACAATGGAAGTTTGGGGCTCAGTTATGGCCGTAGGTGAAGGACAGTGGCGGAATTCAGCCAGCTCGCACTTATCCAGGAGAACCGGTTGTTAACTTTCTAAGCAGTTGGGAGAACCGGTTGTTGGAAGAAATCTCCTTTTGGTTTTTTCCACTTTACAGGGCTAATCCTGTAAGGAAGGCAGGAAGGAAACATTCTGGTGTTGTTTCTAGCCTAATTTTTATTGACC
Source organism: Thamnophis sirtalis (assembly GCF_051295495.1). Taxonomy (NCBI): domain Eukaryota; kingdom Metazoa; phylum Chordata; class Lepidosauria; order Squamata; family Natricidae; genus Thamnophis; species Thamnophis sirtalis. Next base: position 7,087,107 of record NW_028261393.1, read on the forward strand.
TGCTTACAGAAACTGCCTCTCCGGTTAACCCTTATTACATTGTCACAACTAAGGCGAAGCGCCCATCGACATGAGTGACGTTGAGTTGGCCTCGCCCACCCTGTCACATGACCCCTGAGTCCCGCCTACCCAGCTGGTCATTAGAGCAGAGAACCGGTTGTTAAATTATTTAAATCCCACCACCGGTGAAGGACTCCCTGTATGTCAACCACTTAACATAGGGAGCGACTAGTTTTTAAAGTGGTGATGCACATTGTACAACCGTAACCTCTGTTTATTCTAAGGGTAATAGGGACGCAGTGGCTCAGGGGCTAAGACGCTAAGCTTGTTGATCAGAAAGGTCGGCAGTTTGGCGGTTCGAATCCCTAGCGCCACGTAATGGAATGAGCTCCCATGACTTGTCCCAGCTTCTGCCAACCTAGCAGTTCGAAAGCACATAAAAATGCACGTAGAAAAATAGGGACCACTTTTGGTGGGAAGGGAACAGCGTTCCATGCCCCTTTGGCATTGAATCATGCCGTCCACATGACCACGGAGACGTCTTCAGACAGCGCTGGCTCTTCGGCTTTGAAACGGAGATGAGCACTGCCCCCTAGAGTCAGGAACGACTAGCACATATGTGCGTGGGGAACCTTCACCTTTATTATAAGGGTGCTTTGATGTATTACCATGTTTCTCTTGTGTTGGTTTTTGCCTTCAGCAACTCAGCTTAGACAAGAATATTAATCCCCAGAGCAATCTCAGACTTCAGTGACGTTTTGATATTGACTCTGAAAGCAACTACAAACTCCCCCATCGTCACAGATTGAGGATTGAAGCCGGCAGGTTGGAAACTGGTTGGGTGGCTTCTGTGGCGCCCAGGAAATTAGGCTGCAAATGGGCATGGATGGTGTGTGGCAGCTGCTTGCTCTGGGCTGCCCTGATCCAGGCTTGCTTCCCAAAAGAAATGTAACTAACCACCGTAATTAAAAGCCTGATAGGAAGAATTCTCTAAATGTAAATAATTAGCTTGGTTGAGCTGCCACCTTAATTGGAATGTATGACTTCCAATGGCAGCTGAGCTGACTCAGGTATATGGGAGTATGAAACACTTAAGAGGGGTCTTGAGTTGTGGGCCAGATAGGTGGTTGTAAACCAGAGGTGAGTTGCTCCTGGTTTTACTACCGGCTGTGCGCACATGCGTGGTTCAATGTAAATTGTTCTTCATGCATGCGCAGAACAATTGACAGTGAACTGTAATGGACAGTGAACAATGGACAGTGAACTGTGCACAATTACTACTAAACAACATGCCAGCAACAGCAGCGGTGAGAAGGGAACCAGTTCAGGGGCGCGGCCAGCCTGGGTCGCTGCCGGTTCTGCGACCCAGGCCAAAATAACACTACTGGTTCGGCCAATCCGGGCCAGACTGGGAGCAACCCACCTCTGCTATAAACATAGAAAATACAGAGTAATAGAGTTGGAAGGGATCTTGGAGGTCCTCTGGTCCAACCCCCTGCTCAAGCAGCAGACCTTATACCATTGCAGACAAATGACTGTCCAATCTCTTATTAAAAACCTTCAATGATGGAGCATCCACAACTTCTGAAAGCAAGCCCATCCACTGATTAATTGTTCGCACTGTCATCAATCAACCTTTATATGTATGTATGTATGTGTGTGTGTGTGTGTGTGTGTGTGTGTGTGTGTGTTATATTTGTGCTGATAAATAAATAAAGGGAGACTAGTATAGATCTATTTCAAGCTATTTAGCTCTCATCAGCCAACCATGCCCTTACTGGGATTCAAACCTGGGCTGTATTACATATTAGGCAGTTGTGTTAACCACTAAGCCACAAGGTTCTCCTCCTTTATCAGCTGAGCCAGGGAAGTAGGTATGTATTTAGTGTCACAACCCCTGGTATGCCCAAATATGGGAGGAAGCCTACTGCTTCCTATCTCTGTCTATCGGCTCGTCATAAGAGACCATCCAGACAGAAACCCAATATTTTTACTGTTGCCTTTGTTACATTTGTGTTATATTTGTGCTGATAAATAAATAAAGGGAGACTAGTATAGATCTATTTCAAGTTATTTAGCTCTCATCAGCTAGCCATACCCTCACTGGGATTCGAACCTGGGCTCTATTACATATTAGGCAGTTGTGTAAACCACTAAGCCACGAGGTTCTCCTCTTTTATCAGCTGAGCCAGGGAAATAGGTATGTATTTAGTGTCACAACCCCTAGTATGCCCAAATATGTATATATATAAAATGGCAAGTACACAAGTTGTTTGTTGTCATTGTTGTTTTGCACCAGACATGGTTTCTAGATTTTAATTTTTTTTAGAACATTTCAAAGGTGTGACATTGTTTTAAACTGGCATTGAACTGACAGGTGTGTGACTTATATGGAGAGTTTGTTATCCTTCTTTTGTTATTGTTTTTTCTCTCCTCTTTATTTAATTTGTTGTTGCTTTCCGTGGGTTTTCGGTAGTGTTTTTTTTAAAAAAAAAGAACGAATTCTTATCATTTTTGGATACTTTAAAAACACATTTGTGTGAAACATAAAACATTTTTTGGTTCTGTTTCCTTGTACTTTCATGGAAAACCTGCAAAAGCTGAATAACTAAAAAAAAGGCAAGGTGTTTTCATCACTTCCATGCTTTTTCTTTTAATTATGTCTTCATTGCATTTTTAATATATTTTTGTCTTTTGTTTTGTTAAACTCTTTGGGAATCCATGCTAGATGAGACAATAAATCTGAATTAATAAACAGCAATAGAAATTACAGGAAGCCTCATTTAGTGACTGCCTTTGACTGCCTTTTTTAGCGGCCATTCAGTTAATGATGGCGATGAGAAAGTAACTTTGCAACCAATCCTCGCATTTATGACTTTTGCTTTATCATGTGGTCAGCTGAAGGAAGAGTGTAAGAACAGCTGTGGCTTCGCCTAGCAATGACAAGAAGTCATTGACAAGTAAGTTGAAGTTGAAGAAGTCATTGACAAGAAGTCATTGACAAGTAAGTTGAAGACGCCAATGACAAGAAGTCATTGACAAGGAAGAAGTCAATGACAAGAGGTTATTGACAAGTGAGTTGAAGTTGAAGAAGTCAATGACAAGAAGTCATTGAGAAGTAAGTTGGAGTTGAAAATTCAATGACAAGAAGTCATTGACAAGTTGAAGTTGAAGAAGTCAATGACAAGAAGTCATTGACAAGTAAGTTGAAGTTGAAGAAGTCATTGACAAGAAGTCATTGACAAGTAAGTTGAAGACGCCAATGACAAGAAGTCATTGACAAGGAAGAAGTCAATGACAAGAGGTTATTGACAAGTGAGTTGAAGTTGAAGAAGTCAATGACAAGAAGTCATTGAGAAGTAAGTTGGAGTTGAAAATTCAATGACAAGAAGTCATTGACAAGTTGAAGTTGAAGAAGTCAATGACAAGAAGTCATTGACAAGTAAGTTGAAGTTGAAGAAGTCATTGACAAGAAGTCATTGACAAGTAAGTTGAAGACGCCAATGACAAGAAGTCATTGACAAGTAAGAAGTCAATGACAAGAAGTCATTGACAAGTAAGTTGAAGTTGAAGAAGTCAGTGACAAGAAGTCATTGACAAGTCATTTGGAGCAGACACTTTTGTATACTGTGCTTAGATCATACTGCAGGTGGTGCAGTTCCAGGTTGTCCAAGCCCAAAAATCCGAGCCTGGTGCCATAGGGAATTCTACTGTGAGCAGAGGAGTGGAGTAATCTTCTTGTGAAATAACTCTGGACCCGTTGAATCATATTAATGTCCGATATAAAGTGTGGATTCCAGGCAGATGAGCTGTATTCGAGAATTGGTCTGGCAAAGGTTTTGTATGCCCTAGTTTGTAGTAAAATGTTACCGGAGAAGAAGCTTCACAAGATTAGGTTAACAACTCTTAATGCCTTTTTTGGCAATTGCTTCTCTTAATGACCGAGTTGCTGAGTTTGAGTGCGCTTGCTAAATGAGGATTAGCTGTAATGCACCAGGCTATAAACTGGATTGAAATCACAAGGCAGGTCAGGTTTGCTGTGATTCACATTGAAAAACTGAAATTCTGCTTGTTCTGCCACTCTTTCTGATACAGCAAGATTATCATGATTTTTGCATGCCTGTTAATAATTCCAGACTGTGGCCTGTTGATTGGGCTCAGCTTGTTATACCGGCCCGGAAAGGAATTAAATATTTCGTGCTACCTTAAAAAAAATAATCTTGGTGACTTCCCTGCCTCTTGCCTGGATCATCTGTTTTTATTGTTTCCTGTCCCAGATTAACTCCAATAGTCCAGGAAATTGTGCAACATGTACTGTGAGTCGCAGAAGCTTGTAAAAGAAATTTTGAATGATTTGAGTCATGTCAACCCTGAGCCCACGTCAGTATGGGAGAAGGTGTGATGGTTTAAAAACGCTAGGTGGGTTCACAGCTCAGTAAAAACAACCTCATTTTTGTTTTCCTGGTGAATATATTACATGTAGGAAGTCCTGATCAAGGTAGGTGTGAAACCCTCGTTTTTAATTATGCCCATTTGCACATTATTTCCACACCAGCTACAAGGTGACACCATCTTATGCAATAGCACAGAGATCCAAGAATGGAGAGAGAGAAGGAAAGAAAGAGAGAGGGTAGGGTGAGAAAGAGAGAGAGGGAGAGAGAGAAAGGGGGAGGGAAGGAGAGGGAGAGGGAGGGAGAGAGAAAGAGGGTGGGGGAGGGAGGGGGAGAGGAAGATGGAGGGGGAGGGAGAAAGAGAGAAAGAGAGAGGGAGGAAGAGGGAGAGAGAGGGAGGGAGAGAAAGAGAGAGAGGGAGAGAAAGTGGGAGGGAAGGAGAGGGAGAGGGAGGGAAAGAGAAAGAGGAAGGGGGAGGAAAGGAGAAAGAAAGATGGAGAGGGAGGGAGAAAGAGAGAAAGAGAGAGAGGGAGGAAGAGGGAGAGGGAGGGAGGGAGAGAGAGGGAGGGAGAGAAAGAGAAAGGGGGAAGGAGATGGAGAAGGAGAGAGAGAGAAAGAGGGAGGGAGATGGAGGGAGAGAGAAAGAGAGGGGGGAGGAAGAGGGAGAGGAAGTGAGGGAGAGGGAGGAAGAGAGTGAGAAAGAGGGAGGGAGAGGAAGGGGGAGGGAGGGAGAGAGAGAGAGGAGTTAAGTCAAGCACAGAGAACAGCAAGAACTCATAAGGTTAAAAGAAAATAAAATGCACAATATAAAAGAAACAATGTTGACTCAGAGTCATTTACGGCCAGGCCAAATCCCAAATACAAGAATAAAAGCCACACAAATGACATAAAACCCATGTGTTCTCCAAGCACCTGAAGGCAAGACCAGAACCAACAGGCGGAAAACAAGAAGCAGTGGATGGGAACAAATCAAGGAGAGAACCAACCTAGAAATAAAGAGAAATTTCCCGACAGTGAGAATGATTAATTGCTGGAATGGTTTGCCTTCAGAAGTTGTGGGTGCTCCAACACTGGAGGTTTTGAAGAAGGGATTGGACAGTCATTTGTATAAATGGAAATGGTATAAGGTCTGCTGCTTGAGCAGGGGGTTGGACTAGAAGACCTCTAAAGTACCTTCCAACTCTGTTATTCTATTCTATTCTGTTTAATTGCTAACTGAATTTTTTATCCCATAATACGTGAATTTTATATTTGGCTGTACTTGGGGATGTTTGGCTCCCTGGGAAGGGCATAGCAAAGGCAGGGTGTGTGTGTGTCACAGACAATGCCTTCTCTCACATTCCTAACCCTAGCCCTAACCTATCCCAGATAGGAAATGCTGAGACCCTCCACTTAGATGGCTTAATTTTCAGGAAGCTGGGTGTTCTGACCCCCTCCTCTGTCCAGTAACGAATGCCGAGACAAGCTTAACTGGAATGTACTTTAAGAGCAAGAAACCAAAACCTCGGTGGCTGAAAGCCAAGCATAACAAACAGATAAGGCAGGCCTGGGGGTGATGAGTTCCCTCCCCTCTCGACATATATGGTAGTGACTGTTGTTTACTTTTATTATTTGTATTTTGTTTTTTATGTTCCCCTTTTTCCCCCTTGAATTGTTCGCCGCCCTGAGTCCTCCCGGAGAAGGGCGGCATACAAATAATAAAATTCTATTCTATTCTATAAGGACCTTGGCAGCAACTCAGACAAACCTTGGCAGCAATCCAGCCTGCCAAGGTAGTTACAAAAGTTCTCCAACTTTTAGTCAATGCGTTGACTTCTGCAAGATGGGCGTGTGCACAAGCAGTCCTTATTATAGTCTAGAGAGGAGCCTAATGACCACCAGCTGAGTGCAATTATCTCCTGTACTTGCGCAACTGTTCCTGACGCCAATTAGCTCTTCAGTGCTGGACATCCAGGAACAACTCACCGCTGGCATCAGGATCACTCTCCCTTGTCTCCTCCACATTGGTCCAAGGCTTAGGCGCCTCCTGGTGGCCAACCAGCCTCTCTGTGCCCTGCTTGGAGTTGGAACCCTGTCCAGGGTCCTCCACATCTTCCAGAGCCAACTCATAGGGCCCCTCGCTGTCAGAGTCTGGTGGCAGCTCCAACGGCTCCTGCTGGGCCACAACACATAGGGATGTGTTTGCTAAAATAGCAGCTCAAAGAACAAATGGGATCTGTAATGTATTCCTGAAAACATGAAGTCAGATAAGGAAAACCAGCTTTGGGGAATTCTTTTAGAACGGATGCTATGCAAACAGCCTCTAATTCATTCTTTCACTTTCAGAGCACGAAGTTCTACCGATGAAGTTTTTTTGCCTCTGGAATCTTGAGTTCTTACTCATGCACGTCAAAACCAGATTTCTACCTTTCCAATTTTCAAAATCCTAGTAGGCTAATTAAGTGTTTGTTTCTTTTTTTCTTAATCTTTATGGATCAACGGGTTTTAAAACCGTCCCAGAGGTGTTAATGCTACTGGGGCCATTCAACACTCTTTAATATGATTAAAGATTAACAATGAATTAACCCTGGGGTGGGAGACGCGTTTCACTGGATTTGGTCATTCATGCTGTGCTGAACTGCAATTAAAGCCAGAGTAGAAGATGTTGGAAGAAATGCTTTTCTGAGTTCCATTCCGAGTGGGGGGGAAAAGACACTGGAAACATGGAGGCAGCTTGGAAAGATGGTTTAATGGTGGACAGGATCACATGGCTTGAGCTGCTGAACAGAAAAGGGGGATCCCATGCTTCCAGATGTTGGGTGAAGAAGAAAATAAGAGGCAGAGATGCTGAAAAGTTCCTTGTTTTATGCCCTCTCTGGCCTTTGATCTTCAGCTTGTATTCTGATTGGTTGTCAGGCTCCCATGGGGCCATGTAGGAGCAACTCTGTAGGCTGTGAGTCCACGTTTGGTTGAGCATGGCTTCTTCCCAAGTGCCCTGTGGTGAGATGGGTAAAGGGCTACTTGAAGAGGATTGTTGTCACTTATCGGATCGATTTTCAAGGACACCACAGCGCTAAAGCAGCCTAAACTCACCCAGCCAGCCTCCTGCCTGACTAATGTTGAAATCTCTTTTCTTTTTGCTTTAAACCGATAACTCTAATTACAGAGTCAACAGAGGAACAGTCATTAGCTGGCAGTGATTGAGAAACGAAGAATAACAGCCTTTAAAAGGTTCATTTTAAGCGTCTTTTCCAAATGAGACTCAGTTTTTTTGCCCCTGGTTTGTAAAATGCCCTTACAGCATAGACACACTGTTCATTTGAATAATAGAATAGGATGACAGAGTTGGAAGGGACCTTGGAGGTCTTCTAGTCCAGCCCCAGGCTCAGGCAGGAAACCCTATACTTTTTCACTCCAATGGCTGTCCAATCTCTTCTTAAAAACTTCCAGTGTTGGAGCATTCGCAACTTCTGGAGCAGAGGTGGGTTTACCAATTTTTCTACTACTGGTTTGAGCGTACTTGCGTGAAACACTCCGAGGCATGCGCAGAAGAATCCGGGCAGGTGGGCGGTGTCACCCCCAAGCCCTTCTTTTCATTAAACTAGACAAACCCAATTCCTGCAACTGTTCTCTATACATCTTAGCCTCCAGTCCCCTAATTCTCTTCGTTGCTCTTCTCTGCACTTGAATGGTGGTAATCAAGCTTTGAAATCCTTAATTCGACTGAAATTAAAATTCAGTTCCTTAAATGCTGCTCATTCTGTTGCTCCTTACATAGGAAGCATTTCTGCCATTGGTCCTGTGAGAAATGATTATTCAATGGCACATTTGGTTCCAGATGATGCCACAGTGACCTGAGATTTAAAAGCATCACAAGAAAGAAAGAAAGAAAGAAAGAAAGAAAGAAAGAAAGAAAGAAAGAAAGAAAGAAAGAAAGAAAGAAAGAAAGAAAGAAGAACAGTTCTAGAGATGTCTATGACTGCTTGCCTGGAAAATTCTTAGTTTCATCACAGCTGATTATGGAATTGGAGACTGTGCTATCCCCAGTAAAGAAAAATTTACTTTTAGAGTGTGTACAATAAAAGGATAACCTAAATTTATTTAGGGATGCAGTGGCTCAGTGGCTAAGATGATGAGCTTGTTGATCAGAAAGGTTGGCAGTTCAGCGGTTCGAATCCCTAGCGCCGCGTAAGGGAGTGAGTTCCCGTTATTTGTCCCAGCTTCTGCCAACCTAGCAGTTCGAAACCTTGTAAAAATGCAAGTAGAAAAATAAGAACCACCTTTGGTGGGAAGGGAACAGCGTTCTTTGCTCCTTTGGCATTTAGTCATGCTGGCCACATGACCACGGAGATGTCTTTGGATGGTGTTGGCTCTTTGGTTTTGAAACAGAGATGGAAGCCGCCCCCTAGAGTCGGGAACGACCAGCACATATGTCCAAGGGGAACCTTTACCTTTTAAATTTATTTATTTAATGTATGGCATATCAAAGATGAACTGGTGATATATATTAACATTTCATCTAGAACACAATAAACACAATAAAATATAAAGGTTAAGAAGATCTATTCTTCAAATACCAACTTAAATATATTCATGGAACAAATAGCCACATGAGATGTTTGCCCTCTGGTGGCAGAATGGCAGCATTGCACACATTTTAAGTTTCCCAAATAAGCGCAGGTGGTCCTCGACTTACGACCACACTGGAGCCCAAAATTTCTCTTCAGTGAGACATTTGCTAAGTGACTTTTGCCCCATTTTACGACTTTTCCTGCCACGGTTATTGAGTGAATCGCTGCTGTTGTTAAGATAGTAACACGGTTACTAACTTGATTTTCCTCCTTGTCAGACGGTCACAGAATGATCAATCACATACCCTGGGACACTGCAGCTGTCGTAAATACGAAGCGGTTGCCAAGTATCTGAATTTTGATCGCATGACCATGCTGCAAGGTTCATACGTGTGAATGTTGGACACAAGTCACTTTTTCTCAGCGTCGTCGTATCTTCGAAGGGTCGCTAAGCGAAGCCAAGGACAGCCTGTCCTGCAGGAAGGAGCATCTGGAGTTAGATGGAATAACAGAGGGCAAGAGAGCAAGCGAGCCCATTGAAAAGAGCAAGCAGAGGTGGCTCCTCGCTTTAGGTAACAATTTATTCATTACACTGAAAAGTGTCACTTTGAGATTATTAAACTCATTTTGCTTTTGACTCCTTTGATCAGAATGTGTGAAAAATGCCACATCCAATGAGATTTTAAGCTTTGCTTACCTCAGTTTTTCTCAACTTCAGCAACATTCAGCTGTACGGACTTCAGCGCCCAGAATTCCCTAGCCAGCACAGCACATTCTGGGAGTTGAAGTCCACACATCCTCCTCCTCCTTCATCTGGCACTGATGACGTTACCTAGATGGGTAATAAAATGTCTGCAAGATGGTATCCCTGGACTGAGAGTCAACGTAAAACTTAGGGTATAAGTAAAGTATAATATATAGAATGTAAAAGATATAAGAAGTATATGATATTGGCTTGATGTTACTACATAATAGCATGTTATTGTAACTTAAATAAGGACATAACTTGAGAGAGTGAGATTGGGATAGAATTTTTGTAAATAGGATTGTTAACGAAAGATATCGATACCAATATGGAAAAGCTGTTATAAGTGTAAATGTTGTGTTTTGTCTTTTAAATAGTGGAAAATTCAATAAATATGGTTTTAAAAAAATGTCTGCAAGAAAACAGCCAATTCAGACCTCAGCAAGGATCCTTCATTTCAACCCTAATCTACAAATATTCTCCTTTATTGGTTCTTTAGTATCTAAATCTCTTTCCTATCTTCCATCTAGAACGGTGATGGCGCATTCTCAGATGCAGGGCCGGATTTTCCGATAGGCTAACTAGGCTTCAGCCTAGGGCCTCAAGATCAAGAGGGGCCTACATTCAAATTGTTAGCAAAATTAAAATTACACTATTCTAAAAACAGTGAACACTAAAACACTGAACCGAAAATAAGGAGAAATTCTACGCATATGACTAATAAACAAACATAAAAATGTATTGGTTAAGATCGTTCCAGCGCCGCGGCAGTTGGGGAGCCTGCCCACGTTCCTGGCACTGGCGGTCGGGCGAGAGGCGCGGCTGCTCCCAGTAGCCGCCCCGTCGACGCGGAGCCCACCAGCGGCCAGGCAGGTGAGGGCGAGGGGGCCGAGCCGGGCAGCTGAGCGCAGCAGGGGAGGCAGCTGGCCTCACTGCCTTTGCCACAGAGCAGAGCCGCCCTCCGTCGGGAGACCAGCTATATATATTGATATATATTGATAAATATCACAGTAATGATGTATTTTATTGTCTCTCGTGTAATTTACAAACTTATAAATGGGAGGTGAAAGGGCCACATAAGTGGAATAGCCTAGGGCCTCTTTTCATCTAAATCCGGCACTGCTCGGATGTAACCCGGAAGAGGAGCTACTCAGAAAATGAACTTCCGGTTTGTCTCGGAGGTAACCCGGAAGAGGAGCTGCCCAGAAAATGAACTTCCGGTTCCCAGCGTGCGCAAGCGTGACGGCCAGGTAGTCTTCTGGTTACTGGTGCGCATGCGTGGGCGCCGATCAGCTGGCTACTGCGCATGCTCACACCGGAAAATGGAAGACCAGCTTTTCCAGTTTCTGGCACTGCCGCACACACGAAGGCCAGCTAATCGTTGCGCGCGCATGCGGGCCAGAAACCCGGAAAAGGAACGGGCGATGCCACACGTGCCAGGTGACGTGGCTTTGCATTGCCCCTTCAGGCAGACGTGCCATAGATTTGCCATCACAGACCTAGAAGGAACACCCCTCTGTTGTGTTCCTTGGATTAAAATGCAGTAAGCCCACATGGGTACGTTTTGAACGTTAGAAAAATATTTTATTGACATAAATAGATATATAAAATAATAAAATAACAGGAAGAAAGCATCGCACGTGGCGAACAAACTTCTAAAAGAGGAAAATAGCTGCTCCTTGGGCAAGCTCCTCGGGTCACTGATGAGTCAAGCTTTGGAGGTAAGGCAGGGACGGCTCTCGAGGGCCCCACCCAGATTTCAAAAGACCACAAGGCTCAATCTTCATGAGCTGAAACAGCTATAAAAGGGTCCATCATAGCATCGAGAAGGTATAAATAAAAGGAATGGGAAATTTCGTGGTGTCCGATTCAGCGGGCGATGAAAAAATGAGGATTTTCCCCCACAAGATGTGGGTCCAGCATCTTTGCTATAATTCAGCAATCTTGACTTGCATTCATTGATCCAGCACTGGAGGTTTTTAAGGAGAGATTGGACAATCATTTGTCTGAAGTGGTGTAGGGTTTCCTGTCTTAAGCAGGGGGTTGGTCTAGAAGACCTCCAAGGTCCTTTCCAACTCTTGTTACTCTATCCCATTGAGCAGAAACCCTACCAGAGAGCCCCTGGTTTTGTAGGGATGACGGTCTCTTTAATGGTGTGAGGTGTGTACATCCCACATAAGGAGGGGCTCTCAGCAAGAACCCCCCCCCCCCCCGTTTATTCCCAGCTGCATTCAAATATTGGGGAGAGTAGAAAAGGTCCTAGTTCTAAGTTCTACTTGGTCCAGATCCGGAGTAAGCGTCCGCCTTCCTCTTGGAGATCAGGAGCTTTCTCAAGAAAGGAGGGAAACTATAAAAAGCAGGAGACTCGTTGACGTAATAGTGTGATGGGCCAAGGTGAGGTGGCTGGCTTGGCTCCTTGGAGATGATTTTCGCTGTCCATCGATGATCAAACGGTTGCACAGCTCACCAGTACAGCAGTGGGTTTCTACGTTGCCCAGGTTCTTGTAGATGGAGGTATAGGGACTGTTGCACCAGGATGGAGATGCACAACCTTTGATGACTGAATAGCTCCCAGAGACACCTGAACGAGGGAGAAAACGAGAGAGAAACTGAGTCTTCCTTTCCTTCTTGGGCTGTACCATGGAAGGATGCTGTCTTACTTACGAATAACATAGGAAGCAGAAGGTATCTGAATGGCACATACAGTTCATTTTCCCTTAAGCTCTCGAGGGGAGAGGTAGATGTCACATTATGTCGTGCCCCCAGATTGCTGACCACAACGAGGCAAAGGCTACATAACCAGTTTCGTCCAGTATGGGACTGGTTGGATATAGTTATCCAGAAGTTAGAGTTTCTCAACCATGGCAACTTAAGATGAGTGGACTTCAACTCCCAGAATTCTGTAGCCAGCCAACTTTAAGATAGATGGATTTCAACTCCCAGAATTCTGCAGCCAGCCAACTTTAAGATGGATGGACTTTAACTCCCAGAATATAGTTATCCAGAAGTTAGAGTTTCTCAACCATGGCAACTTAAGATGAGTGGACTTCAACTCCCAGAATTCTGTAGCCAGCCAACTTTAAGATAGATGGATTTCAACTCCCAGAATTCTGCAGCCAGCCAACTTTAAGATAGATGGATTTCAACTCCCAGAATTCTGCAGCCAGCCAACGTTAAGATGGATGGATTTCAACTCCCAGAATTCTGCAGCCAGCCAACTTTAAGATGGGTGGACATCAACTCCCAGAATTCTGCAGCCAGCCAACGTTAAGATGGATGGATTTCAACTCCCAGAATTCTGCAGCCAGCCAACTTTAAGATGGGTGGACTTCAACTCCCAGAATTCTGCAGCCAGCCAACTTTAAGATGGGTGGACATCAATTCCCAGAATTCTGCAGCCAGCCAACGTTAAGATGGATGGATTTCAACTCCCAGAATTCTGCAGCCAGCCAACTTTAAGATGGGTGGACTTCAACTCCCAGAATTCTGCAGCCAGCTAACTTTAAGATGGATGGACCAACTTTCAGAATTCTCCAGTCAGCCAACTTTAAGATGGATGGACTTCTCCCAGAATTCTCCAGTCAGCATGTTGAAGTCTACCCAAGTTGCCATGGCTGAGAAATGCTGTTTTGGGGCTTTTAAACTCTTTAACGGAACTCATGAATTTTTGCTCTTCAGATGACTATCAGTAACTCAGTCAATGGTTACAGGAACAGATATATGGAATCTGTCAGAATTGTATATGACTAACATTTATATTTCTCTGCTCTGAGAACTTAAGGGAAGGTGGACTTCATACACCAGGGTGTCTTAACCTTGGCAAGTTGAAGATGGGTGGACTTCAACTCCCAGAATTCCACATATATTCAAGTTGCCACAGTTAAGAAACACTGGCAAATACCCTTCTGATAAATTGGCTGATTCAGAAAATTTTCTTCATCTATCAAGAGATGGTCCAGAACAGTGGTGAAATTCAATTTTTTTTATTACAGGTTCCGTGGGTGTGGTGTGGCTTGGTGGGCATGGCAGGTGAAGCATACTGCAACATCTCCATTCCCTCCCCACTCTGGGGCCAGCCAAAGGTGACATTTGCTGGTTCTCTGAACTACTCAAAATTTCCACTACCGATTCTCCGAACTATTCAAAATTTCCGCTACTGGAAATTTCTCTGAACTACTGAAAATTTCCGCTGCTGGATTTCACCCCTGGTTCAAAAGGGTCTGGACTCTGGATCGTTGAGAAAGAGTTTGCACCCAACTCTGAAGCCAGTTTGAAACTTTTAGTCCATTTGAAGTGGGCTCATGACAATGGTGGGTTGCAGGCGGTACGCCCCGATACGGGTGTACCAGTGCCTGCCGGGAGCACTGGGTACCGTTCCGGTACGGTGCTTCGGAGGGTCCACCCATCCGTCCACCTGCCCTCCTTACCTGTATTTGAGCTCTTTGGTGCTTCCGAGCGTACAGCACTTGTGCGATTCTCTGCCGAGCAGCTGGGACGTCATGGAGGCGTCGCAGGGTGTAAGGATGCATGCATGTGCTGCGCGCATTCATGTGGTGGATGCCGGGCCCCATTGCACCATACTGGTTGCACCGGGATGTGGAACCAACCACTGGTTCACGATTTCTGTCGATTTATTTCCCAAACTTTCTCCTCATTCTCACTTTGCAGATTAACGCTCCACCACAATAAGAGAGAGAAAGCAAGAGGAATCTGCCACAAATGACTCACCGTGGATTCCTGAGGCCTCTAGGCACTTAGTCATGTGGCCTCGGCATTGCACCGTGGTGATATTATCCGGGGCACAGCCGTGAGTACCGTTTCCTTCGCAGCTGTGACACGTAATCCCGTTCAAGGGCAAGGGAGCCTGCTTGTAATCTGCCAAGAGAAAAATGCAACCAAGACATAATTAAAAGAAAAAGCATGGAAGTGATGAAAACACCTTGCCTTTTTTTTTTTTAGTTATTCAGATTTTGTGGGTTTTCCCTGAAAGTACAAGGAAACAGAACCAAAAAATGTTTTATGTTTCACACAAATGTGTTTTTTAAAGTATCCAAAAATGATAAAATTTCCCCTTTTTTAAAACACCCTACCAACCCACCCACCCCTGTAACTTTAACCTTATACTATCTAGCGTGGACCTCACCCCTTTCCTAAGAGGTCCGTAAAGGGGGCGTGCGTAAGCGCACCAGCGCGCCCACCGCCCCTGTCCTACTATCCCCATTGTCCTCCCCATCCCCGAGGTGGCGCAGTGGTTAGGGTGCAGTACTGCAGGCCACTTCAGCTGACTGTTATCTGCAGTTCAGCGGTTCAAATCTCACCGGCTCAGGGTTGACTCAGCCTTCCATCCTTCCGAAGTGGGTGAAATGAGGACCCAGACTGTGGGGGCGATATGCTGACTCTGTAAACCGCTTAGAGAGGGCCGAAAGCCCTATGAAGTGGTATATAAGTCTAACTGCTATTGCTATTGCTATTATTCGTACCCATTTCCTGTGTTCATGTCCATGTTTATACTTATACCTGTTATCTCATAGAGGTTCGACAAACCAAATAAATACAATAAGCAAATAAAATGTTTTTAAAAGCACGGATCGAAAAGCATGGATATTCACATGTATTTGCATGCAGGTATTTGAACTCGGATCACTGGTGGGTTCCTACTGGTTCGGCCCAGTTCGGCCAAATAGTAGTAGCTTGGCGATCTGGGTCTCTGGAACCGGCAGTGACCCAGGCCTGCCACACCCCCGAACCAGTTCTCCCGGCAACGTCGTAGGCGCCACCATCTTGTTTTTTTTGCTTCTGCACATGCGCAGAGCAATTTTAGTTGTACTACACATGCGCGCCCCTGAGTGAATCGGCAGCAGTCTCTGCCGGAACCCACCCCTGCCTCAGATGTATCATTACGTTGCCCTGCAAAGGATGACATGATGGGTCATCATGAGTCAAGGTGGCGCGGTGGTTAGGGTGCAGTACTGCAGGCCACTTCAGCTGACTGTTATCTGCAGTTCGGCGGTTCTAATCTCCCCGGCTCAAGGTTGACTCAGCCTTCCATCCTTCCGAGGTGGGTAAAATGAGGACCCAGATTGTTGGGGGTGATATGCTGACTCTGTAAACCGCTTAGAGAGGGCCGAAAGCCCTATGAAGCGGTATATAAGTCTAACTGCTATTGCTATTGCTATCTTCCCCATGGCATTCATGCCAAGTGGGGATTAAGCCCAGCCCACAGGAGAATGACTGAGAACTGAGCATGATCGAAGCTCATCAAACTAACATCTGGGAAAGCCTATTATACTGTAGGTGCTAATCTTTCTTTTCCTGCCTCTAAGGCAATTTTGTGATTGACCTACCTTGCACATCATTGTTACACCCGCTGAAGTTACAACACTTGACCATGTAGAAATTCTTGTGGTTGTGGAAGCCCAGAGCATCCTGGCAGTGGGAAAACTGCCCGCAGCCTTTGATACGTTCTTGATCCTTGGGTAATTCTATCCGCGGGATGGGGAAAAAAAACAATGGTGTAAATGTGTTTTTTGGCCTCCAGGGGGCACACTGTTCCATGAGTTGAGACTCCCCAACAGAATAACAGAGTTGGAAGGGGCCTTGGAGGTCTTCTAGTCCAACCCCCTGCTCAAGCAGGAAACCCTATACCATTTCAGACAAATAGTGGTCCAGTCTCTTCTTTAAAACCTCCAGTGATGGAGCACCGACAAGGCAGGCTGTTCCACCTGTTGGTTAAGTGTTCTCACTGGCAGGAAATTTCTCCTTAGTTTTCGGTTGCTGGTCCCAAAGGTTATTTTCAAAAGGCAACTGGATTTTTTTTAAAAAGTACCTTTGGGACAACCATGAACTGTATGGATCCCCTTAGACCTCTAGACAAGGGTTTCTCAAAGTGTACTCTGGGAATCCCAAGATCCCTTTCAGGGGAATCACAGAGTCCAATAAATAATTATGATAACCATTCTCAGGTTTCATTCCTAATGTGGCATATATTAATCGATATAATCCACATAAACCAAAACTCTTTGGGATCCTTAATGATTTATAAGAATTCAAAGGGATCGTCTAAAGATTTCACATGGTGTTGTGGCCCGCCAGCAGCCAGCAGAGCTGACAGGAGATTCAGACAGTGAGGAGGGTTGGGGAGGGACATGGGCCAGTCCTGGAGTCTGGGGAAGGCTCAGATGAGGGCTCTGTGTCGGAGGCAGAGAGGGGGCCAGGGCCGTCTGACAATTATCAGCAGTCTTTGGAGTCAGACATCAGTGGGGCAGAAGAACAGCTGGAGCCTGTTCCCAATGTGTTCATACGCAGAGTTGCCAGATGAAGGGAAGAGCTAAAGAACAGGGGTAGACTTGGGAGTAAGGCCACAGGTGGACGATGAATGTCCCCTCCCAGAGGAAATAAAAGAGGAGCAAAAGGGGAGTGGAGTTTGTTGTTTCGTTTGTTTGTTTGTTTGTTGTTGTTGTTTATTCAACTTGTATGCCGCCCTATTCCCGAGAGACCCAGGGCGGCTAACAAACCAAAGGGAAGGGGAATACAAACAGAACACAAGACACGCAAGTTAAAACAAAACAACAGTCACAACAGTTTGAGTGGGGCCGGGAACTCATCAGCCCCAGGCCTGCCGGAACAGCCAGGTCTTAGTGGCTTTGCGGGAAAGCCGGAAGGGTGGTGAGGGTCCGGATCTCCACGGGGAGCTCGTTCCAGAGGGCCGGAGCAGCCACAGAGAAGGCCCTCCCCCGAGGGGTCGACAGTCGACATTGGCTATCAGATGGTATTCGGAGGAGGCCTAATCTGTGGGATCTAATTGGTCTTAGGGAGGTGATTGGCAGGAGGTATTGCAGGAGACAGTTCACTTCATTGGTTCGTGACTCTCCGAGGCTCCTTGCCAGGTTTTGCAGAGACCAGCCTGGCAGCTCTCCAAGCCAGATAAGGTCTGTGACTGTAAATCCTCCCTGGAAAGACTTCGCTGGATATGAATGAGCAGAATTCACAGTCAATTAATAAAAGGGAGGTTTTGTCGAGACAAGGAGTTTGTTTCATGCTCTTGGGAAGCCTCGGTCAGGAAACATGCTGCCTGGGGGAATTTTGGGAATTGAACTCCATGCATCTTAAAACGGTGAACGTTGAGAAACACTGCTCTAAACCAACACATTTGAAAAGTGAAATTGTCACGACTTTTATGGCCAAAAAAAAAAAAGTCTATTATTTTGCAAAGTAAATCTGAGAGAGTTGGTTTGCGTTCTTGTTAGAACCCATCCAGCCCAAACAAAACACCACAGTTTTGAGAACGGGGGAGTGAAAATGCTAATTTTTAATCCCCGCATACAGAGGGCAAAAAAATGACTTTATTATTCAACACAACAGTGCTGGCTGTGAGCTATTTCATCCTCTTAGTAGACATCACACAGTTCTGAGAATGGGGGAGTTAAATGCTAATTGTATACAGTATATTTATGTGGTGGGGTGAGTGGGTGGGAGGTGGGGTGAATGCTGCACCATTTGCCATCTTTTAAACTACTGGAAAATTGAAACTCCTACCCAGGTTTTGTGGTTCCTGGTGTTTTCTGTGGGACACGGGTGTGTGTGTGTGTCTCTCTTTATCTATCTATCTATCTATCTATCTATCTATCTATCTATCTATCTATCTATCTATCTATCATCTATCTATCTATCTATCTATCTATCTATCTATCTATCTATCTATCTCTTTCTCTCTCACTCTCTGGCTCTCTCTCTCTCCTCAGGTGAGGAGTGACTGGAAGGGGAGGGCAAGGGGCAGGGCCAGCCAGTAGTGGGTTCAGCTGACAGGGAGCCACAGCAGGGGGACGAAAGAGCCACATGCAGCTCCGGAGCCGCAGGTTGCTGACAACCAGTCTATGGGGAAGCCAGATTCACTTAAAAACCGTCTTGCTCACTTAATAACTTCAGTCATTCACTTATCAAGAAAGGTTGTAAAATGGGGTAAAATCCACTTAATAACTATTTTGCTTAGCAACAAAAGGTTTGGGCTTTATTGTGGTCCTAACCCAACCTGTGTATTTTATCTATTTATTATATCTACATAGATTGGATTTGTTTAAAAATGCTCCCCTCAGTTCACTCTTTTAGACCGAGAGATTTTGTTAAATATCTACACACGTTTAACATGCAAGCACACGATGCTTAAATTACCCAGGGGAGCTCTGGGAGTAAGCTTTGAAATGAAGAGTAAACACATTATTTCCTGTCGGGAAACTAAGACATCAGAGGAAGAAGCGGCCAAGAAATTGTACATTGGAAGAAAGCCGGGACTCACCTTCTCCATCTGTCAAGGAGGTGATATCTATGCACTTGTCCTGGGGCCAGAAACAACGCATCGGTGTGAGCCTGGAGTTCTTACAACTGTTATCAGCAGCTGTACAAGAGTAGCAACTCAGGAGGTTTTCATTATAGCCCCGGATATGGATCATATCCCTCACTGTCGAGGAGAAAAACAGCAAACCAGGGAAACAGTGAACGAATCTTTGTATATTCTTGCATACATTAAATCAGTATTATTACAGATAAGACAGGTAACTTTTATTGACGTTTTTTGTTAGCATAGTTTTGTGGCCTGCCAGCAGCCAGCGGAGCTGGTGGCAGATTCGGACAGTGAGGAGGATGGAGAGGAACAGGGGCCAGTCCTGGAATCTGGGGAGGGATCGGATGAGGGCTCTGTGTCGGAGGCAGAGAAGGGGCCAGGGCCATATGCCAGTTATCAGCTGCCTTCAGAGTCAGACATCAGTGGGGCAGATGAATATATGGAGCCTGTTCCCAGTGTGCGTATGCGCAGAGTTGCCAGACGAAGGGAACAGCTAAAGAACAGGGGTCGACTTGGGAGTAAGGCCACAGGTGGATGATGAATGGCCCCTCCCAATTGAGGAAATAAAAAAGGAGCGAAAGGGGAGTGGAGTTTGCAGGAAACAATTAGTTCATTCCTGCATTCTTGCCAAGTATTGCGGCGTCTGAAAGATATCGGCCTGGCAGCTCTCCAAGCCTGATAAAGGTCAATCATTGTGAACGATCTTGAAAGACTGTGGGAGAGGAAAGACTTTGCTGGAGAGGAATTCACTGTCAATTAAATAAAAGGGGTTTATCGGGATGAGGACCTGGCTTCGTGCTGCTGGGGAAGCCTGTGGCACGACAAAACCGCGCTCGACTAAAGCGCGCCCGATTAAACCACGTCACTGACGTCATCAACAGGGCGACAACAGCGAGCGCGGAGAAAGAAGGGCGCTTTAAATAGCGCTTTGAAAGCAAGCCGATTCAACTTAAGGTAAGGGTTAGGTTTAGGGTTAGGTTAAGGGTTAGGGTTAGGGTTAGGGTTAGGGTTAGGTTAAGGGTTAGATTAAGGGTTAGGATTAGGTTTAGGGTTAGGGTTAGGGTTAGGGTTAGGTTTAGGGTTAGGTTAAGGGTTAGGTTTAGGGTTAGCTTTAGGGTTAGGTTAAGGGTTAGGGTTAGGTTTAGGGTTAGGTTAAGGGTTAGGGTTAGGGTTAGGGTTAGGGTTAGGTTAAGGGTTAGGATTAGGTTTAGGGTTAGGATTAGGGTTAGGTTTAAGGTTAGGTTAAGGGTTAGGATTAGGTTTAGGGTTAGGTTAAGGGTTAGGTTTAGGGTTAGGTTTAGGGTTAGGTTAAGGGTTAGGTTTAGGGTTAGGTTTAGGATTAGGTTTAGGATTAGGTTTAGGGGGGTTAGGTTTAGGTTTAGGGGTTAATTTTAGGTTTAGCGTTTACAGTGTGCTTCTGTCTCCGCGCTGCTGTCGCCCTGTGATGATGTCAGCTACGCGGTTTCGTCGAGTGCGCTTTAGTCGAACGCGGTTTTGTGGTGGAACTGGGGAAGCCTCGATCAGAACAGAAGTCACGTAGGTACCAGTCCCCCAATCAAACTCCTACGTGCTCAGATACGTACTTGTGGGCATTTCCTTCGGTATGCCACTGTTGCACAGATCGGTTTGACAATGCTCCTCTGCCAGAAAGACCACCCGTTGGCCCAGAAGGTGTGAGATGGAATTATTAGCCTTTCCACGGACATCACAGCCCTTGAGGAAGTAGGTGGAGATCTTGGGTCCTGCAGGACAACAGAGGAGGAGAAAGGCAGAGACACAACGGTAGTCAGGGTAAGATCCTGAGCTCGTACTTACAAATTGGTTCCCCGTTTTTAATGTGGATTCTTCCTATCCTTCACTTGACAACGAGGAATGGTCAGCTGTGACCAGGGGGGCATTTGCCCAGGTTCGCCTGGTGCACCAGTTGCGTCCCTACCTGAACCGGGAGGTCCTCACAACAGTCACTCGTGCCCTTGTGACCTCTAGGCTGGAATACTGCAATGTGCTCTACATGGGGCTGCCCTTGAAGAGCATTCGGCGACTTCAGCTAGTCCAGAATGCAGCCGCGCCAGCGATTGTGGGTGCACCTCGTTTCACCCATGTAACACCTGTCCTCCGCGAGCTGCACTGGCTGCCTGTTGATCTCCGGGTGCGATTCAAGGTGCTACTTATCACCTACAAAGCCCTTCATGGTACTGGACCTGGGTACTTGAGAGACCGCCTACTGCCAATTACCTCCACTAGACCGATACGATCGCATAGATTAGGCCTCCTCCGAATTCCATCATCCAGCCAGTGTAGACTGGCAACTACCCGGAGGAGAGCCTTCTCGGTGGCTGCTCCGACCCTCTGGAACGAACTCCCCGTGGAGATTCGGACCCTCACCACCCTCCAGTCCTTCCGCGCCGCCCTAAAGATCTGGCTGTCCCGGCTGGCCTGGGGTTAAGATTCTGACCCCACTCGAATTGTGTGACTGTTGTGTTTCTTTTAATATGTTGTATTGTCCTTATGTTGGAAATTGTTTGTCCTTCCCCCCCCCCCACTTTTTGAACTGTGAGCCGCCCTGAGTCCCCCCAGGGAAAAGGGCGGCATACAAATAAAGGGAAGAAGAAGGAGGAGGAGGAGGAGGAGGAGGAGGAGGAGGAGGAGGAGGAGGAGGAGGAGGAATTGGCCATCTTCTTAAAGATTGTGATCAAAGATTGTGATCTTGTCAAAGATTGTGATGAGAATGTCTTGGGTCAGCTGCTATGAAATGTGCCGTTGACCTCCCACTCATTAGCCAACGGGGGTGCCCATACTGGAGACCCTCCGTTCGGAAGGGATGGAGATGGGTCGGCGTTTGGAAAACAGCAACTTTGAATCAACGCCGGAAAAAGGTGGCACAGATGCGTTTGCAAGGAACTGGCAACGGCATGAAAGCAACTCAATCTTTTCCTGCGAGTAAGGAGGTGCTGAGTGGTAGTGCTGATTACGGATCGCCAGGGACCTTGTAAGTCATCTAGTCCAACCCTTCACCCAAGCAGGAGACCCGACACCATTTCTGACAGATGGCAGGCCTGTCTCTTCTTGAAAGCTTCCAGGGATGGAGCTCCCACAACTTCCGAAGGCAACGTCTGTTCCATGGGTGGATTGTTCTCACTGTCAGGAAATTCCTCCTTATTTCTAGGTTGAATCTCTCCTTGGTTAGTTTCCATCCATTATTCCTTGTCTGGCCTTCGGGTGCTTTGGAAAATAGCTTGACCCCCCCCCTTCTCTCTGTGGCAGCCCCTCAAATACTGGAAGACTGCTCTCCTGTCTCCCCTGGTCCTTCTCTTCCCTAGACTAGCCATGCCCAGCTCCTGCACCCTTTCATCGTATGTTTGAGCCTCCGGTCCCCTAATCATCTTGGTTGCTCTTCTCTGCACTCTTTCTAGAGTCTCCACATCTTTTTTTATAGTGTGGTGACCAAAACTAGATGCGGTACTCTAGGTGTGGACTTACTAAGGCTTTATAGAGGGGTATTAGTGCCTCCTTTGATCTCGATTGTATCCCTCCGTTAATGCAATTTAGGATTGGATTGACTGTCCTAAATTGCATTAACAGCGGGATACAATCAAAATCAAAATCAAGGATGCCTAGATTCCCATCAGACAGGAAAGATCTGGGCATTCTCTGTTTGCGTTTCAAGAAGAGATTGGAGAACCATTTGTCTGAAATGGTATAGAGTCGGGGTGTCAAACCCGATTTCATTGTGGGCCACATCAGGGCTCTGTTTGACCTCGTGGGAGCGGGGTGGTGGTGGCCAGCTTGATGTCACTTGTGTCGGGGGCACCTGTAGTGGTCCGAGCGCTCTGCCAGAGAAAATGGCCTCTCGAGCACCGTTTTCAGCTTCGGCGGCCTCCTGCAACCCTCTGCCAGCAAAAACGGAGCTGGGGAGGGCTGCCCATGGCCCTCTCAAGCTCTGCTTTTGCTGGCAAAGGCACCATGGGCCGTTTCTTCACTGTTTCCAGGGAAGGCCCGCGGGCCACATCTAAGCACCCCCTTGTGGGCCGAATCCGGCCCCCGGGCCTTGAGTTTGACACCTCTGGTATAGAGCTTCCAGCTTGAGCAGCGGGTTGGACTAGAAGACCTCTAAGGTCCCTTCCTTTATTCTGTCCATCTATACAGCCTGGATCAGCCATGGGCCATTCGCTCTTTCTCTTCCAAGCTATTTCCCCTATCATGCCCTCCCTCCCTCCCTCCTTCCCAAAAACTTACGGCTTATTATGGTCATGACGGTGGTTTTACACATCGGCTGGTGGTCTTTACAGGTCTCCGTATCCTTGCAGTCGCTGTAGCCATTACAGGAGTAGCACTGAAGGGCTACAACTGTTGGAAGAAGCAGAAGGGGAAATCATTAGTAAGGATGCAACAGGGAGGCCTCAGCTGACGGCTACGATCGGGACCGCTGCAGTTGCTAAGCGAAACATAGGGTCGTTAAGAGAATCCTGTTGGTTTTTGCTTGCGACTGAGATGGGAAAGTCACCAATGACGATCATCTGAGGCTGCAAACCTTATAAATACAGTTCCACCACAAAACTGCGGTAGACTAAAGCGCGCTCGACAAAAGCGCGTACCTGACGTCATCACAGCGCGACGAAAACATCATGCTGTGAGCGGTAAACTTAAAATTAACGCGAAAACCTTACCCCAAACCTAACCCTAAACCTAACCCTTAACCTAACTCTAAACCTAACTCTAAACCTAACTCTAAGCCTAACCCTTAACCTAACTCTAAACCTAACTCTAAACCTAACCCTTAACCTAACGCTAAACCTAACGCTAACCCTTAACCTAACCCTAAACCTAACCCTAACCCTAAACCTAACCCTTACCTTTATGTGAATCGGCTTGCTTTAAAAGTGCTTTTTAAAATCTCCGCGGTCGTATTTGTCGCGCTGCTGATGACGTCAGGTACGCGCTTTAATCGGGCGCGCTTTAGTGGACCGCAGTTTTGTCGTGCTACGATAAATACATGCCATTCGCCAAACAGCCACATTTGAGTCAAGGGACCAGGAGATGTTGCAATGGTCATAAGTGTGATTCCCCCGCCCCCCAGTGGCATTGTAACTTCAAATGGTTGCCAATACATTTTTGTAAGTCAATGTCTTCCTGTAGAAGGGCTCTGTAAAACAGAGAAATTGGGAACAGCCTTCTCTACGGGAACTATTTCCATCCTTCCTTAATTCCTTCCTTCCCTCTTTTCCATTTTCTTCCTTCCTTCCTTTTCTCTTTCCCTTTCTCCTTCCTCCCTTCTTTTCTCTTCTTCTTTTGGTGGTCCGCAGAAAAATTATTTGCATTTTTTATATTGCGCTAAATACTGTTTCTCTTTTTTTTAAAAAAACTCATATTAGTGGTCCGCGGGATTTAAAATTATGAATTTAGTGGTCCCTGAGGTCCGAAAGGTTGGTGACCCCCTCCTCTAGATCTCAAGATTAGAAAACAAAACCTTTCTTTCACCTGCCATAATCTCAACAGCAGCTAGGGGGCAGCCACAAGACTCAAACATGCCAGTTCTAGGCTGCCCTCTGGCAGTCCTCTGCATTTCTGCAGCCCGAACTCTAACAGTAACCATTAGGCACTACTTTCCTATTGAGAATTAAAAAAGACGAGGATAGGGAAAACTACAATTCTGCTTCTTTCTCTCCTGCTTCCCAAATGCTCTGAAAACAGCCGGATCGATTCCCTAGCCGCCGCCGCCCCCCCCCCCCCCCCAATCGTAGAAGCAAACTTTGAAAATTCTGCAGTGAAACTGATTGGGGGAAATCCCAAAAGTGACTTTCACCTACAGCCTTTTACACAAAAGACAATACACAAACTCATTTGCATCCCACCCCTGCCTGTTCTGCTTTTTAATTTCCTTTCCTTTCCTTCCTTCCTTCTTTCTTTCTGTCTGTCTGTCTTCCTTCCTCTTTCTTTCTCTCTCCTTTCTCTCTCTCTATCTCCTTCCTCTTTCTATCTCTTTCCCCCCTTTCCCTCCTTCTTTCTTTCCTTCTTTCCTTCGTTCTTTCTGTCTATCTGTCTTCCTCTTTCTTCCTGTTTCCTCCCTCCCTTCCTCTTTCTTTCTCTCTCCTTTCTCTCTCTCTATCTCCTTCCTCTTTCTATCTCTCTCCCCCCTTTCCCTCCTTCTTTCTTTCCTTCTTTCCTTCGTTCTTTCTGTCTATCTGTCTTCCTCTTTCTTCCTGTTTCCTCCCTCCCTTCCTCTTTCTTTCTCTCTCCTTTCTCTCTCTCGCTCCATCTCCTACCTCCTTCCTCTTTCTATCTCTCTCCCTCCTTTCCCTCCTTCTTTCTTTCTTCCTTTCTTTCCTTCCTTCTTTCTGTCTGTCTGTCTTCCTCTTTCTTCCTCTGTTTCCTCCCTCCCTCCTTCCTCTTTCTTTCTCTCTCCTTTCTCTCTCTCATCTCCTTCCTCTTTCTCTCTCCTTCCTTTCCCTCCTTCTTTCTTTCTTTCCTTCCTTCTTTCCTTCCTTCTTTCTGTCTATCTGCCTTCCTCTTTCTTCCTCTGTTTCCTCCCTCCCTCCCTGCCTCTTTCTTTCTCTCTTCTTTCTCTCTCTATCTCCTTCCTCCTTCCTCTTTCTATCTCTCTCCTTCCTTCCTTCCTCCCTCCCTCCCCCCTCTCTCCCTTTCCTTCCTTTCCTCCTTCCTTCCCCCCCCCCTGCTTTTTACCATCTGTCACCACCAAGGAGAACAAAACGCCGGTCCAAAAAAACTTCATGGATTCTGCAACGGGACGCAGGGCGGCGGCGGTGGCGGCGGCGGCTTAGGAGAGAGCTGGTAATCCGCAAAGCGAGTGGATCCTGGAGCAATTCTTGCAGCCCGAGGGGGAGGAAAGAAAAAAGAGACTCTGCGGTTCCTTCCTTCTCGCGCTCTGCTTATGTTTGAAATCCACCCCCTTCCTCCAGCTGGCCCGGCTCCACCCCGGGCATCCCTTGTAGAAAACCGCCCCTCTTTTTAGAGAAGTTTCGGAGGGTGACGCAGCAGCGGCGGAATGAAGGAGTCAGGAAGGACGGGGAAGTGATGAAAACTTCGCTCCGCGGCCCCATCAGCTTTCGTCGCACAGAGACAGGCTGGAAAGGTCTTTGCTTGCAGAAGCGGCTAGTCCTCAGTGCGGTATTTCCCAACTTCTAAAGGCAGGTGCCAAATATTTTTGCCCTTGGTTTGTTTAACCTTGTCTTGCACTGCGGGCGTTAAGAACACAGGACTGTGGGCACCAAACTGGGATTTCTTCACCATGTTGATGATGCCGGCATGGCTTTGTTTATTGATTTATTTTTAGGAATAACTCAAGGTGGCAAACATAACTGAGGTTCATTCTTCCTTCTACTATTTGCCCCACAACAATGTCAACCCTTTGAGATGGGCTGGGCTGAGAGACGGAGTAACTGACCCAATTGGATGGAAACTGAACAAGGAGAGATTCAACCTGGGAAATAAGGAGAAATTTTCTGACAGTGGGAACAATCAACCCATGGAAGAGAAGTCGCCTTCGGAAGTTAGCAATAGCAATAGTAGTCAGACTTATATACCGCTTCATAGGGCTTTCAGCCCTCTCTAAGCGGTTTACAGAGTCAGCATATCACCCCCACAGTCCGGGTCCTCATTTCACCCACCTCGGAAGGATGGAAGGCTGAGTCAACCTTGAGCCGGTGAGATTAGAACCGCTGAACTGCAGATAACAGTCAGCTGAAGTGGCCTGCAGTACTGCACCCTAACCACTGCACCATCTCGGCTCTAAGTTATGGGAGCTTCATCCCTGGAAGCTATTAAGAAGAGACCATTCTGTCATCTGTCAGAAATGGTATAGGGTCTCATGCCTGGGTGGGTGGGGGTGGACTAGATGACCTACAAGGTCCCTTCCAACTGTGCTCCTCTGTATAATCTGTATAAAGTCACCCACCCAGCAGGGGATCATGCTTTCATGCCTAATAGGGGATTGGACCCCATAGTCTCCGGGTTTCTAGCCTACTGCCTCAACCACAAGACAGAGGAATCTCCAACCTTGGCAACTTTTAAGACTTGTGGAGTTCAGCTCCTGGCTGGGGAATTTTGGGAATTGAAGTCCACAAATCTTAAAAGTTTAGAGATCCATGCATTAGAGACCAAGCTGGCTCTCATAACAGCACAATGCAAATTTCACTCCTTAAATACTTGCATCAGACATCATAGGATAGAATAGAATAGAATAGAATAGAATAGTTGGAAGGGACCTTGGAGGTCTTCTAGTCCAACCCCCTGCCTAGGCAGGAAACCCTACACCACTTCAGACAAATGATTGTCCAATCTCTTCTTTAAAACTTCCAGTGTTGGAACATTCACAATTTCTGGAGGCAACTTCTGTTCCACTGATTAATTGTCAGAAAATTTCTCCTCAATTCTAAGTTGCTTCTCTCCTTGATTAGTTTCCACCCATTGCTTCCTGTCCTGCCTTCAGGTGCTTTGGAGAATAGCTTGACTCCCGCTTCTTTGTAGCAACCCCTGAGATATTGGAAGACTGCTATCATGTCTCCCCTAGGCCTTCTTTTCATTAAACTAGACATACCCAGTCCCTGCAACTGTTCCTGAATGG
Organism: Thamnophis sirtalis; assembly: GCF_051295495.1. NCBI lineage: Eukaryota > Metazoa > Chordata > Lepidosauria > Squamata > Natricidae > Thamnophis > Thamnophis sirtalis. Next base: position 7,114,711 of record NW_028261393.1, read on the forward strand.
GCAAATCTAAGAAGCTGATTGTGGTCTAAAACAGGGGTCTCCAACCTTGGCAACTTTAAGCCTGGAGGACTTCAACTGGCTGGGGAATTCTGGGAGTTGAAGTCCTCCAGGCTTAAAGTTGCCAAGGTTGGAGACCTCTAGTCTAAAGTATTACCTGTATATCTCAGGTCAGTTTCAAGATCTCCCAGAATTCCCCAGCCAGGCATTAAAATGCACAAGACTTAAAAGTGCCAAGTTTGGAGACTTCTGGTCTAGTGGTTTGAAAGCTATGGACCGAAACTCTTTCGGGAGATCACAATGGCCTTTAAAAAAAAAAAGGATATTGAAGGAAAGCTAAAAGGAACGATTAGTGTGGGGCACTGGGCAGGTTTTTTTGTGGCCCTCGATATTTTCCGTACACTTCAAAGAGATTGTGGAAGAGTGATTGTCAAAGTTCACCCTTGTGATCTTGTCTGAGGCTGTGCTCACATGATGGGTTGAACTACAAACTCATCAAATGCTCTTTTGCAGAACGTGCAAAACTCAACTGGCCGACCCATGTTGCTAATTTTATAAATTTTGTGTGTATGTGAGAGAGGGGGGAGGGAGGGGGGAGGGAGATTGAGAGATTGAGAGATAGAGATAGATAGATAGAGATAGAGATAGATAGAGATAGATAGAGATAGAGATAGAGATAGAGATAGAGATAGAGATAGAGATAGAGATAGAGATAGAGATAGAGATAGAGATAGAGATAGAGATAGAGATAGAGATAGAGATAGAGCCGAGGTGGCGCAGTGGTTAGGGTGCAGTACTGCAGGCCACTTTAGCTGACTGTGATCTGCAGTTCAGCAGTTCAAATCTCACCGGCTCAAGGTCGACTCAGCCTTCCATCCTTCCGAGGTGGGTGAAATGAGGACCCGGACTGTGGGGGCAAGTTGCTGACTCAATTTGCTAAAAAAATAATATTGTAAACCGCTTAGAGAGGGCTGAAAGCCCTATGAAGCGGTATATAAGTCTAATAAATAAATAAATAAATAAATAAAAGAGAGAGAGAGAGACAGAGACAGAGACAGAGAGACAGAGACAGAGACAGAGACAGAGACAAAGACAGAGACAGAGACAGACAGACCTTCCTAGGGTTCTGGAGGTGCTGAGTGAGGAATTCTGGGAGTTGAAGTTTCCCCTATCCCAAAACTTAACAACCTGGCTGGGGAATTCTGGGACTTGAAGTCCACCTATCCCAAAACCTACATACAAAAACCTGGCTGGGGAATTTCTGGGACTTGAAGTCCACCTATCCTGAGAAACAAGGCTTTAGCATGCAAAATCTGCCCGCCGCAACCATGGCCAGCAGCCCCAGGGTTCTATAGAGCATGTGTAAAATGCAGGATCTCCCTCCTTACCTGAAGTGGAGGATCTTACCTGCCCCGCATACCTTTTGCTTCAGTGCTAAGCAGTTTCCTTTTTTTATTTGTTGGTTTATTTTGCTTCTTGTTTTTTTTAAAAATTTTATATTATTTTTATTTGGTTTTTTTAAAAAAAAAAAATTCCGTGCTGTTTTACGCCACATTCTTTGAGTTCTAAATAAATAAATGTTTTACACTAATGACAGCATCCTTCTGGCTCACCGTCTTCTGGAGAAAAGGTGAGCTGTCCAGATACCAAATCAGGGGTGGTGAAAAAAGCCTCTGACTCAGCCTCTTGACATGCCCAGAGGCCAGGAATTTATACTTGAAGGCAGATGTGTGCAGGAAAGAGGAAAGCTCAATTTTCTTCTTTCTTTTTCTATTTTACCACATTTTTTGCATTTTCAATTAACTTTTTGCTTTCTTTCTTTTTCTCTCCCATAGTTTTTGTTAGCTTGTATTTGTTTTTATCCTTCTTTTAAAGCACTTTAATTAAAAGTTTATATATATAAACTTTTTATTACAATAATATTTTTATTATAATATATATAAAATTTTGTGTGTGTGTGTGTGTGTGTGTATGTGCAATGAAGAATATCAGAACCTCTTTTGAGTCTTTGGATCTGAGGAGCGTGGTGGCCCAGTGGTGAAGACTCTTGTCTTCCACTCAAAAGGTTGAGAGTTCAATCCTAGGTAGTGGTTAGATGTTTTTCTCTCTCTCTCTCTCTCTCTCTCTCTCTCTCTCTCTCTCTCTCTCTCTCTCTCTCTCTCTCTCTCTCTCTCTCTCTCTCTCTCTCTCTCTCTCTCCCCTAGTGCAATGTGGCATCAGGAAGGGCATCTGGTTAGAAAAGATTCAACTCCATCTAGTTATTCTGACTCTACCCTGAATGAAGGGATTACAGGCTTGTAAAAAGGGAAATTTTGAGTCTTTGAATTTCTTTTCTATTTTTGTTTTTCTTATTTCTGGATAGAGGTGGGTTTTTTTGTACTTTTAGCTTTTTCTTTGTCTTCTTTTTACTTTTTTCTCACTTATTTTATATTTCTCTCCTCCCTCCCTCCCTCCCTCCCTCCCCTCCCCTCCCCTCTCTTCTTCTCTTCTCTTGGTAAGATGATCTATTTGCACATCAAAGCCCAGAAACCTGTGTGTAGTTTCGGTATTTTCTCATGCCAAATGATTAATGTACTTACGGAGGGATGTGAACTCTCTGCATAGCTTCAGCCCAGAGCCCTGCAGAAATAGTTTAGCACTTAGACCAGAGACAAGTCTTTCTCTGCCCCTTATAACGCACAAAAGTTGTCAAAGGATACACACACACACACATGCACAATGGCCACTCTATTTATGGCTCTTCCATAAATTAGCAACATAGGCTGGTTAGTTGAACACACTCTACAAAACAGCAATTGGTGACTTTGGGGTTCAACACCTCATGTGAACAAGCCCGTAAGTGTGATCTTTGACAATCACTCTTCCATAATTTTATTGAACAGGACAAAAATATTTTGAGCCACAGAGAATCCTGTCCAGATCAAAGAATTGGTTGTAAGTCACTTCCCCTCCCCCCCCAACATCCTAAATTTGAATAGTTGTTAAATGAATGATTGTTAAATTGAGGATTACCTATAACCGCAACTATCATTCAGGAGGGGTTCAAAAATTTGCTTGTTTATCCAGTATTTTGCAAAGGCTGTTGTTGGAAGGTGTAGGGGAAGGTTATTCAGTTTTTTTCCCCTGAAGTCCATAAAGAACATTTGGTTTACATCTTAGCACCTGCGGTTAGATTTTAGAACTAGCTAAAAGGAAGCCCTTAGTCAGCCGTGATTCAAAATCCGTTGGCTTGAAAAATGGGGGAAGTGATCTAAGCATTTTTCATGTATTGCTGTATTTGCAACACACACACACACACAACACACAATACATATATCTAGCCATTATCTTCCATAATGCAAGACAGGACAACGGAACAGAGACGAACATTTTGTTTCATTTCTTCCACGTCCGTATTTCACAAGACATATTTATTTGTTTATAGCATGCAATGCTTTTTAAAAATATTTTTCTCATGAGGTTTATGGCGTCTCTTATTATTAAAAATAACCATGGGATGGTGGGGGCGGGGGGGGAGGGAACCCACTAGAGGTTGCATGAAAATAAAACAGTAAAACCACTGAACATTATGCAGCACTGGAGTCTGCCATGGGATTCTTGTAGCAGTAGAAATTAAAGGGCTCTCCAAAGAAAATGTTTGTGCGGGGACCAAAATGGGGGAAAAAAAAAAACTTTCGCAAGACTTTCTTTCTAAGCCCAAAGATCTCTTTTTGCAGTTCAGAGATTCCCATTAGTGACCACAAGCAAAAGGTTACAGTGAGAATGTGTGAAGTCAGCAGCCAGATGGGGTCCAGATGCTCACCAACCCAGACCGGAAGTTCTAGTGTAAAAGAATGAGGAGGATTGCACTCCTGTCTCTCTTATAAACCTTGTTAGAGAGAGGGAGACAGACAGAGATGGAGGGAGGGAAGAAGAGAGAGAGAGAGTGAGAGAGAGAGAGACAGAGAGAGAGACACACACAGAGAGAGAGAGAGAGAGAGAGAGAGAGACAGACAGACAGACAGACAGACAGACAGACAGACGGACGGACATTCGGATGGACGGATGGAGGGAGGGAGGGAGGGAAGGAGGAAGAGAGAGAAAGAGAGTCTATCTCTCTCTGTCTCTCTGTGTGAGAGAGACAAACAGGGGGGAGGGAAAGAGAGAGAGACAGACAGAGACAAAGGAAGGGAGGGAGGAAGAGAGAGACTCTGTGTGTTGTGTGAGAGAGGGAGAGAGACAGACAGAGATGGAGGGAGAAAGAGAGAGAGAAAGAGAGTCTGTCTGAGAGAGGGAGGGAGAGAGAGAGAGAGAAAGATGGAGGGAGGGAGGAAGAGAGAAAGTCTGTATGTGTGTGTGAGAGACAGACAGACAGACAGACAGAAATGGAGGGAAGGAGGAAGAGAGAGAAAGAATCTATCAGAGGGAGGGTGGGAGGGAGGGAGATATATATATATATATATATATATATATATATATATATATATATATATATATATATATATATATATATATATATATATATATATATATATATATATATACTGTATGTCCTCTAGAGTTATAGAACTACAACTTTATATATATATATATATATATATATATATATATATATATATATATATATATATATATATATATATATATATATATATATATATATATATATATATATATATATATATATATATACTGTATGTCCTCTAGAGTTATAGAACTACAACTTCCAGCTGCAGCCATTATTGCCAATGGTGATGAAGAATGCTGGGAACTGTAATTTAGCAACTTCTGGAAAGCCATAAGTTCCCGAAATCCATACACATTAATAAAACAATCAAATATGCAGGATAGGTTGGAGTCCACCCAGTATGACATGTTTCCGCCTCTCCTTCCTCCCAACTCATTTTAATGCTTCCTCTTACCAAAGTTAGATTAAATCCCTGCAGGAGAAGAATAAATGGAAGCGCTCCCTTAGTTTGTTTTGCCAGAAAAGAAGAGGAAGCTGTAGAAAGTTATTTCATTTGAATGTGTTAGCATTCACTCCCCTCCCCTCCCCACCTCTTTCTTTTCAGGATTTCAGTCATGCTGAATCAGTCTGGCCTGGGTGGACCTCGCCAAGGATGGGAAGGGCTGCAGAATAATCTCCTTGCCACCAACCAGATATCTGGCAGAAGAGCTTGGTAGCATTGTAGCAGGAAAACAATGGGAAGGAGGGAAGGAAGGAAGGAAGGAAGGAAGGAAGGAAGGAAGGAAAGGAGGAAAAGAGGAAAAGAGGAAGGATGGAAGGATGGAAGGGAAGAAGGAAGGAAAGAAAAGAGGGAGGAAGGAAGGAAAGAGGGAAGGAGGAAAAGAAGAAGGATGAAAGGGAAGGAAAGAAGGAAGTTAGGAAGGAAGGAAAAGAAGAAAGATGGAAGAGAAGGAATGAAGGAAGGAAAAGAGAGGAAGGAAGGAAAAGAGGGAAGGAAGAAAACAGGAAGGATGGAACGGAAGAAGGAAGGAAGTTAGGAAGGAGGGAAAAGAAGAAAGATGGAAGAGAAGGAAGGAAGGAAAAGAGAGGAAGGAAAGGAAAGAAGGAAGGAGGAAGGGAGTTAGGAAGGAATCAAGGAAGGAAACAGAAGGATCGGAGGGAGAAAAGATGGAGGGAGGGAGGAAGAGAGAGAGGAAGGAAGAAAGAAATCCAACCCTACAAAAGATGCCAATACCTTTATTTACCGATGGCCGATTCTTCACCTCATCTTTTCCTTCTTTCACCCCTTTTGTTTTTAGAAACATCTTTGCTTTGAGGAGGGGGGGGGACCCTGGTCTGCCTCTGATGTTTCAGAGCTTACAAATTTCTCCGCCGACAATGTCACCACTCAGCCATGGTGGGGGGTCTCGTTTAATGAGATCTGGCCGACCGCCCATCCACATCGCATCCCCTGGAGCCCCAGCCAGCCAGCCAAATAAATAAATAAATATCTCAGCATTGCTCATTCCCAGAGTGGTGAGAACAGGAAATGTGCAGGGTGGGTTGAAAGAGTCACACAGGCCACCCTGGTGCTCCTTAGCCGGAAAACATTTGGTAATATAATGAAATGAACTTAAATTTGATTTGTACTTTCCCTGCCTCTATTTTGTACGCAAATTTAGTCTGGCTGTGTTGGGTAGCTAAGAATCAAGAGGAGATGGATGGCTATAGAAACTGAATAAGAGAGATTGGGGGGGGGGGGAGAGAGGGGGAGGGAGGGATGATAGATAGATAGATGAGAGATGAAAGAGAGATGGTAGCTAGATATAGATAGATAGAGATGATTATAGAGAGAGAGAGAGATGATAAATAGATAGATAGATAGATAGATAGATAGATAGATAGATAGATAGATAGATAGACAGACAGATAAACAGATAAACAGATAAGAGATGACCAAGAGATAGATTAGATAGATAGACTGATAGACTGATAAATAGATGATAGATAGATAGATAGATAGATATGATCGAGAGAGATATTAAAAAGAGAGATAAGAGATTGATAGATGATAGAGAGATAAATAGATAGAATGATCGAGAGAGATATTAGAGAGATGGGAGAGAGATTGATAGATGATAGAGAGATAAATAGAGAGAGAGATAATCATGAGAGACATTAGAGAGAGAGAGAGAGAGAGATGATCGAGAGATATGAAAGAGAGAGAGAGAGATGAAAGATTGATAGATGATAGATAGAGAGAGAGAGAGATGATTGAGAGAGATATGAGAGAGAGAGATGAGAAATAGATTGATTGATAGATAGATATAATAGACAGCCAGACGTATCGCACTGGCTTAGTGTTATTTGTGAAGTCAGTGACTATATTTGACAAACTATGGTTTCTGACTTACATGTTAAGTGAGTCAACTGAGGACTGTTTAAAGACTTTGATTAAAGCCATGGTTTGAGATATTGCACGAACTCCAGTGAGTGCCAGGAAATTAATGGGTATTTGTTATGACTATTAAAAAAAAAACCCCATCTTCTAAGCATTAACGATTTGGATCGGTTTGTTAGCGGTTAGATGAGAGGTCATGGAATGTATCAAATTCGTGGGTGAAGTTAGGTGAGATCGCTAATATGTGTTAGGAGGCAGAAATAAAATTCAGAATGACTTCCTCTGGTTGAAAATAAACGAAGGATATTTATCGGAGAGGAAGTTTGGCATTAGGAAAGAGATCAAACACAGAAAACAGAACAAAGAATACAGCTTAGTAACAGAAGTGAAAAAAAAAGAGGTTCCTGCAGTTGTAATTGATTGCACACAGGATATGAGGCAGGAATGTGTTGTAGTTCAAATAAAATAACCGCCAAATTTAATTTGAGGCTCCATCAATAGAAATTGTTTCCAAATCGGGCATCGTTCAATCTTGAATATTATGTTAGGTTTTGGCAATGGTGGGTTTCAAAAATTGTTGGAACCTACTCTGTGGGTGTGGCCTCCTTTGCGGGAGTAGCTTGCCACCCATGTGACCGGATGGGAGTGGCTTGCCGCCCATGTGACCGGATATGAAATTATGAATTAGGTCGGTCCAAGTAGCTATTCAGAAACTCTGGCATTGAAGCATGCAAGTCTTAAAGCTGTCAAGTTACAAGACCCTTGCACCCCTAACCCTTTAGGGAAAAAAACTAGGGGTCTTCAAACCTGACAGCTTTAAGACTTGTGGACTTCAACTCCCAGAATTCCTCCTCCAGTCACGTTGGCTCAGGAACTCTGGCATTGAAGCATGCAAGTCTTAAAGCTGTCAAGTTACAAGATCTTTGCATCCCTAACCCTTTAGCAGTGGTGGGTTTCAAAAAATTTCGGAACCTCTTCTGTAGGTGTGGCCTGCTTTCCGGGTCCACTGGTGGAACCTCTTCTAACCGGTCCGGTAGATTTGATGAACCGGTTCTACCAAATAGGTGCGAACTGGTAGGAACCCACCTCTGGGTTTTGGGCATCACACTTTAAGACGGACTGGGATATCCTCAAACAGTAAGAATGGTTAGGTTAGAGCAGGGGTGTCAAACACAAGGCCCGGGGGCCGGACCTGGCTCTCAGGGTGCTTAGGTCTGGCCCACAGGGCCACCTTGGAAACAGTGAAGGACTGGCCCGCGGTGCCTCTGCAGGCGAAAATGGCTGCGTGGGGCATTCCCGAGCTCAGTTTTGGCTGGCAGAGGGTTGCAGGAAGTCATCACAGCCTAAAACGGAGGTTGGGAACCTGTTTCCTCTGGCAGAGCTCTCGGGCCGCCTCCGACACGAGGAATGCTGAGCTAGCCACGCCCAGCCTGGCCACACCCACTCTGCCCCCTCCCTCCCCAATGTCACACAATCAAAATCGAATTTGACGCCCCTGGGTTAGAGTCTCAAGAGCTCTTCCAAGAATCATCACAAACACTCCAGTCACCACCGAAGTGATTGGTGTCTTCGTTATTACTGCATTAATACAACTGGGACCGGATCCTGTTAGATATGCAAGGTTTTTCCAACCTCAGCAACTATAAGATGTGTGGACTTCAACTTCCAGAGACCCAGAATGGCTGAACAATTGTGGAAGTTGAAGTCCACACCTTAAAGTTGCCAAGATTGAGACACGTTCTGCTAGCACAGGAGTCTTCAACCTTGGCAATTTTAAGACTTGCGGACTTCAACTCCCAGAATTCCTCAGCCAGGGAACTCTGGGAGTGGAAGTCCATAAATCTTAAAAGTTGCCAAGGTTTGGAGACTTCTGTCCTAGCAGACAGTAGACAGCGGTGCTTAAACTTTTCTGAGCCCTTTGAAACTGTCAGTATTTCTGCATCAATATACCTGGCTAGAAATTCCTTGGACGTGGCTGGATTGGAATTCCCGCAATCCTCAGGACGCCCGAGTCAACAGCCTGAAAGAATTCCTTTCAAACTTGGGATTCCATAATTTGGTGATTCTCTGAATCAGCCCTGGAGCTCGCAAGTCACATTCCAAGTCTTCACGTCACCGGGATGGGCTGTGAACGGTGAGCTGGATTATCCCAGGTATGTGATATCATACAGGTGTGTGTGTTTGTGTGTGCGTGCAGAAGTATTTCATCCCCTTTCCACTAAATTAGGAATCTAAAGAATTGCCTTGACTACTAGATGGATTTTTTTTTTAAAAAAAAAAAATCAAATTCTCCTTCCTGATTGCAAGATGAGTTAAGTTGGATAAAATTACCCAACCTACTTGAAACTCTTTGAAACTTCTTGGAACTAATCAAGGAGAGAAGCAACATAGAATTAAGGAGAAACTTTCTAACAGTGAGGGCAATTAACCAGTGGAATGGTGTTGCCTTCAGACATCACTGGAGGTTTTTAAGAAGAGAATTGTCTGAAATGGTATAGGATCTCTTGCTGGAGCAGGGGGTTGGACTAGAAGACCTCCCAGGTCCCTTCCAACTCTATTCTGAATTGGAAACAAAAAGCTTAGCAACTGTTGCTCTACCTGTTTCAGCTGAGTTTGGACAGCATGTGGTTCCTCAAACATTTCTGCTTGTTTTTAAAATAGAAAGAATAGTGTTATAAAAATTTCCCTATATGAAAAACTAAGGGGAACCACGAGCAACCACAGGCAATACGTTTTACTTTAAGAGCAGAAGCTTTTTGGACGATTCCTGCGGAAACCCTTGTATGTAGGGGTGGTGAATGCATGGAAACAATCTTCTGTTCAATGACAATCCATAGCAGAAGACCACATCTCAACAGAGAAGCTTTTTAAAATACACAGAACCATGAAAAAAGAAATGCCAGTCTACTGTGAAATATTCTTTGAGGAGATGGGCTGTGCAGGAGTCTGCAACCTTAAACCCTCAAAGAGCCATTTGGACCCGTTCCCTACAGATAAGAAAACACCAGGAGCGATCCACAAAACCTGGGTGGGTGTGGCCAACTCAACATCACTTACTCCCGCCCGGTCACATGACCCCCAAGCCACTCCTACCCAGGTTTTGGGGCTACCGGTGTTTTCTGGGGGAAACGGGTATCTCTATGTGTGTGTCTCTGTCTCCCTCTCTGTCTCTCTTTCTCTCTCTCTCATCTCAAGACAGGCGAGGAGTGACTGGAAGGGGAGGGTGAGGGGCGGGGCCAGCCATTGGTGGGTTCAACTGACAGGGAGCCACAGCAGGGGGACGAAAGAGCCTCATGCAGCTCCGGAGCCACAGGTTGCTGACACCCAGGCAGGTGGGACACTGATTTTTTTCATATCCCTCACATACACAAACACACACACACATCCCACCCCCATCTTAGATCTGCTCTTGGACAAAGGTCATTTCATGGGGACAAGGCAGAAAAACAAGATGACTGGGACGTGTTTATGATGTGGTAGGATTGCACCATTTTGTGAAGATATGTAGAGTTTGAAATGTCCTGTCCGACGGAAACAGAACAGGGGGGGGGGGGGAAGCAACACTTTCTGTCTTTCTAAAATCTTTATTTAGGCTGGCCTTATTTGGTTAAGCACTTGGATGAGCAAAGATCTCCGAACATCCTTTTTTACACAACACCAGTCAAAAGTCAACGGAGGGTGAGCAAAAAATATGGCGCAATTATAAGGGCATGTCAGAAACAGTCTTACGAGGCTTTCTTTCGGTTATGGAGAAGAACTCAGGCAAAAAAAAATTTGGCCTGCCTCCGTTCTGATGTGTCGGGCTACAACTTCCACATTTGCCAAGCATGGAGAACATCGTAATGCTTGTCATTGTTTAGAGCTGGAATGTCCAACCTTGGCAACTTTAAGGCTTGCAGACTTCAAATTCCAGCCAAGCTATTCCCCAAAGCAACTTGAAGGCAGGACAAGAAGCCATGGAGGGAAGCAATCTGGAATTAAAGAGAAATTTTCCGACAGAATAATTAATCAGTGGAACAACTTGCCTCCAGAAGATGTGAGTGCTCCAACACTGGAGGTTTTTAAAGAAGAGATTGGATGACCATTCGTCTGAAGTGGTGTAGGGTCTCCTGCCTAAGCAAGGGGTTGGACTAGAAGACCTCCAAGGTCCCTCCCAACTTTTTATTATTCTATTCTGTCTCTACCTTTGGGGTAATAATACAGCTGCACTGTTCTTCCTATGGGAACAAGCAAAAGAGTCATTGAATTCTGGGATTTGAAGTCTGCAAGTCTTAAAAGTTGCCAAGCTCGGACATGCTGGTTTAGAATCAAGCGACAGATTTTGTTTTGGGTCCCAAAGGTGCTATTTCCAAAGCTTCTCATCCAAGAAGCGTCTTCAGTTCTAGCTGAGCTGAACTGAAGAAGCTTCTTGAATGAGAAGTGAAATGTTTTCAAGGGGGGAAAAAAGTCCAGTTGACTTTTTAAAAAGCACCTTTGGGACAACTATGACCTGGATGACTGAGAATCTCCATAGTCCCTTCTGCTATGTGGTTATTTAATAAAAGTATTGATGATGTGCTATCAAATCAGTGTGGGGTCTTAGTAACCCTACAGATCAGTGGTGGGATTCAAATACTTTAACAACCGGTTCTCTGCCCTAATGACCAGCATGGTAGGTGGGGCTTGGTGGTCATGTGACTGGGTGGGCATGGCCAACTCAACATCACTCACGTTGATGGGCGCTTCACCTTAGCTGTGACAATGTAATAAGGGTTAACTGGAGAGGCAGTTTCTGTAAGCAGGGCAATCAAGATGAGGCTAGAAACAACACCAGAATGTTTCCTTCCTGCCTTCCTTACAGGATTAGCCCTGTAAAGTGGGAAAAAACACAAAATGAGATTTCTTCCAACAACTGGTTCTCCGACCTGCTTAGAAAGTTACCAACTGGTTCTCCTGAATAGGTGCAAACTGGCTGAATCCCACCACTGCTACAGATGGATCTCCAGAAGGATGTGTCTCCAATCTGATCCTTCAGATCTTCCAATTGCTGTTATAATCAAGTCCATCCCCTTTGCAAAGGAACCTCGGCTCTTTGCAAAGAGCCCAGGTGGCGCAGTGGTTAAATGCAGCACTGCAGGCTACTTCAGCTGACTGCAGTTCTGCAGTTCAGCGGTTCAAATCTCACCGGCTCAAGGTTGACTCAGCCTTCCATCCTTCCGAGGTGGGTAAAATGAGGACCCGGATTGTTGGGGGTGATATCCTGACTCTGTAAACTGCTTAGAGAGGGCTGAAAGCCCTATGAAGCGGTATATAAGTCTAACTGCTAACATTCTCTCCTCCTGTTTCCTTCCATCTTTCCCAGCATTATGGATTTCTCAAGAGAGCCCAGTCTTTGCATGATGGGTCCAAAGCAAATCATTTGAGCCTGGTCATTTGTGCCTTGAGTGTTTTATGATGCACTGGTTGATTCCCATGGGATTCCCAGGAGCTTTCTTCAACACCAAATTTCGGAAGTGTAAAAGTAGAAAAAAATACCAGGATTTCATCCCGAGGCTTCTCAGCACCAGCTGATTTATGAAGAAGGCTTCATAAAGAAGATTTATGGCCCATAGGTTTGTGCAAATTGTGTTGACGTCACATTTGAACCATCCATTTGGAAAACTGAATCGATTCGGAAGACACCGCTATTTTCGATATCCAAAGTGAAACATCGAAATAGCCGTAGCACTGAGACTTAACACTTCACAGTGCTTTGCAGCCCTCTCTAAGCGGTTTACGGAGTCAGCCTCTTGCCCCAAACAATCTCGATCCTCATTTTACCGAACTCGGAAGGATGGATGGCTGAGTCGACCTTCAGCCTGGTGAGATTTGAACTGCCCAAATTGCAGGCAGCCGGCAGTCGGCAGAAGTAGCCTGCAGTACTGCACTCTAACCACTGCGCCTCCGCGGCTCATAAATGGGTTTATTTGGGAAGGGGGGAAAAAGCTGTTTCAGTGCCTACGCAGAAACGTGCATTACATGTTCAGAAGCATCACTGCATTGATGATGTTACCTAGTTTGGTAATGAAACATTTGCAGGAAATCAAGCAAGCTCGGCGAGCATCACACAAAACCGTGACCCGTCAAAACCGCGTTCCACAAAAGCGCGGTCGACGAAATCGCGTATGTTACGTCATCACAACGCGACGAAAAAGATCGAAAAATTGAAATAAAAATTAAATTACAGCAAGCCGATTCACATAAAGGTAAGGGTTAGGTTAAGGGTTAGGGTTAGGGTTAGGTTAAGGGTTAGGGTTAGGTTTAGAGCGTTAGCGTTACGTTTAGCGTTAGGTTAAGGATTAGCGTTAGGTTTTTCGTTAGGTTAAGGGTTAGGTTTAGGGTTAGGTTTAGGGTTAGGTTAAGGGTTAGGTTTAGGGTTAGGTTTAGGGTTAGGTTTGGGGGGGGTAGGGTAAGGTTTTCGCTTTATTTTTACATTTTTCGATCTTTTTCGTCGCGCTGTGATGACATCACATACGCGCTTTCGTCGACCACGATTTTGTCGTCCGCGGTTTTGTGGTGGAACCCACAAAACACCCCAAACTGAATTAATCCAGAGTGAAGATCAAGTTCCCAATTCCATGTCCCCCTTTGAATCAAATCTAACTGAATATATGCTCAACCCTACCCAGTACCCAAGCTTTAGGAAGCAATCCCTTTCCTTACAGCAGGGGGCAACATACTATTCCTTTATACTTTTTGGTGCGGTACATTCCCTCCAGCGCACATATAAACACACACAAACACACTCTCTTGTACAAAAACCGAAGTTTGCCAAATTTTAATCAAGTTCCTCCATTGCAAATGTCGCCTATCCTCTTTTGTAAACACTGTGGATGTGGGAACTACCAAGTCCCCACGTTTTGGGGGGGGGGTTGGAAGCGGGTTGGGGTAAAATCCAGATACCTGGGTCACCCTTTAAAGGAACCCGCTTTCCTCCGCCGTCACGACAAACTAAGTAAGGGCAGCTAACAAAAAGGCAAGGGGGAAGAGCCCCGAATTTGCGATGAGGCCAAGAGCTCCGCTGCTGGGTTTCTCTTTCCCTGCTGTGTTGCGTTCTGGGCTTTTAGGATCGCTGAATAATGAGGTGCTCGTTGTGTTCCTCGTAGCTTCTTCTTCTGCTCCAGATGAAGACATCAGGTTCATTTCAGATAGGTTTTCACACCCTGGCTTGCTGCACGGAGTCTTGGTTTTGGGATGGGCGGTGCTAAGTGCCACAGCAAGGCCGATTCCGGGATTGTGGATGGAGTCGGACCCTCTGGGGTGTGTTGCTGAAGAAGCATTTGCTTCAGTCTCGCCTTCTACCATGAAAGAGCTGTTATCTGCAGAGGCGATCGGAAACCTGGGGAGAACATTGCTGGCCAGGCCTTCTGAAGTTGCATTACGGCTGGTGGGAGTTGATACGGGGATACTATTATCAACAACGAAGTTTTCACCTCCAAGTGTGTCGTGGCCACGGTCCATGTTGGTGCTTTCTGAGGAATTAGTGGCAGGAGAATGTCCATGTTCTTCTACAGCTAAAACAGAAACATTACGCATGTTTTCAGCGGAGGAGGAATAGAATTCTGATTCCCGATTGATTCCTTCTCTGAGAAAGTTACCAGCATTGGGAGTGTCTTCCTCAGAGCTGGAGCTGTTGACTGGTTTCCCGCTTCCAGGAGAAGAAGGTGCAGGGTTCCTGGAAGGAGAACCTCCATGATCCTTCTCATTGGTGGCTATGAAGTGTCCCCCAGCGGGGAGGCACGTCTCTTCTGTCTCACATGTATCACTTGCTACCTCCTTATCATTGCTAGACGCTAACAAAACCTCTTTGGAGGTACTTGTCTGGATGGGGGAGGAAGTGGTGGGAGAGGTAGTCCTGTTCCTCTTGGCAACGATGAAAGGTATCAGTAGAGCCACACCACCAGGTTTGCCAGAAGAAGTTGCATTGCTTGTCCCCAGGTTTGTTGTAGCCGAGGAACTGCCTGAAGGACCACGTTCAGGTTGTGAATCACCTGTAGAAGAAGATGTTTCTCTGCTTTCAGAAGAGTTTCCAGAAAGGTTCTCCTCATAGGGTTTTCCACCTACAAAGGTGTGGTCATGGTGGGATGAAGGTCGGGCATTGCTCTCGTTGACCAAATTCTCACTCGCTTTCTCTTCATCAACCACGTAGATGGTCTCCTTATCAGTGTGGTTTCCAGGAGGCGGGACCTCACCGATAGGTAAGCCCATCACCACCATGTTACCGTCTTCCACCTCATCTGAATAGAAGCAATCAGATTTGGGTATGGGCTTGGTTGGCTTGGGGTCGAACGTGACGCATCCTATATCCTCAATGTCTTCGGGGCTGTCAGCAGGGACTCGGGATTCCGTGATCACACCGTCTACAATGCGGTTGTTGCAGAGGTTTCCTTGGCAACAGATGGTGTCAGCCTCTTCCAGCTCTTGCACCAATTCCAAGAGGGAACTCCGGCACATGGCAGGGGAAGCACAGCCTTTGAAAGTCACCAAGCTCTCCTCTTTCCCAGCTGCAAGGAGAGAAAAGGACAAAAGGAGAGTAACCAACAATATCAACCCAAGAATTGATTAGACCTGGAAGAGATTGAATGAGCTCCCCGCGCCCAGGAGATAGAATATGTCTCCATTCTGGAGTCACCAATTGTCTAAGTTCTAGTTCAGGGGTCTCCAAACTTGGCAATATTGGGAGTTGCGGATTTCAACTCCCAGAATTTGGATCTTCTGGATCTTTGGCCTGCCACACTTTCTATTCTTCTACTATGTATTTTCTATTGTGGGAAAATGGGGGGGGGGACTGTACGGAGTTACTTAATGGGTAGCCAAAACAAAATTCCTTCTAGAAAGTCAAGGTCATCCTTTGTCTCTGCACCTGACTGGAACTGGATGGGTGGAACTGCCAGCATGGCAGTGGGAGATTGGACCATGGGATGGACTTGTGGGTGTGGGGGCAAGATCTTGAACTTTCAGCTAGGTGGGGAAAGCCTAGAAACTTCCAGATTCTGGATTTCCCAAGTGTGCCAACATGGCTCTCTTCATAAATTGGAACTTTGAGCAATCCTTTGCCTTGGACTCTGATTTACTTTTGGATGCTTTTTGGAACCCTGACAGTCACCGGCTGTCTTAAGTTTTAGTCCAGGAGTCTCCAAACGTGACAACATTAAGACTTGTGGACTTCAACTCCCAGAATTCCCCAGCCAGGAGTTGAAGTCCACAAGTCTTGAAAGCTGCCATGTTTGGAGACCCCTGTTCTAGTCCATCCATCTAAACATGGGGCCTTTGTGAGTCTCTATTCTACCGTCGTCCTTTAAGCAAGACGAAAGAGGAAGTGCAAAAACTGTGGTTAGTCTTGTCTCTCCGTTCCAGATAATTCTGTGGGTTAAATTGTCTGAGTCTAACTACCACGTAGGCAGTAGGTCCTGTAACACTCACTGCTAGTAAAGAAGCAGTGGCAATTTCTCCCGGCCCCAGGCTGCCTTCGGAAGCTAGCGGTGAGCAGACTGCCTAGTCCCCAGACTGAATCTGTAGCTTCGATTTCAGGTTTTGAGGATTCTCTTTTGCACAATACGCTGGAATCGGTTCAGCTGGGCATTTGGCCAAGAGATGGAACAGAAACTGCTTTCATCATTTTGATTGATGACCTCTTCTGGGAACTGGGCGTGAGGTGGAAAGTGTGTGGTTTTTCTCACTCTCCTGGGCCTCTTGGAAATTTTGGATGCCCTCAACCATTCTATCCTTTTGCATGGTCGGATAGAATTATAATGCTTTATTGCAGTAGTTTTGGTTCGCCTTATTTCTTATTACTGCCTGACTCCTCGGTTGCTGATCTGTGAGACCCAGTGGTGGGTTTCAAAAAATTTTCGAACCTACTCTGTGGGTGTGGCCTCCTTTGTGGGAGTGGCTTGCTGGCCATGTGACCTGGTGGGAGTGGCTTGCTGGCCATGTGTTCTCTCTCTCTCTCTCTCTCTCTCTCTCTCTCTCTCTCTCTCTCTTTCCTTCCTTTTGTCTCTCTGTCCCTTTTTTCTTTTTTTCTTTCATCTCTCTCACTTTTTCTTTCTTTTTTTTCTTTCTTTCTTTCTTCCTTTCTTCCTTTCTTTCTTTCTCTTTCTCTTTCTCTCTCTGTGTGAGTCTGTTTGTCTGTCTGTGTGTGTGGCTCTTTGCCTCTCTCTCCATCCCTCCCTCCCTCCGTGTCTCTCTATGTGATTCTCTCTCTGTGTCTGTCTGTCTGTCTGTCTCTCTCTATCTATCTATCTATCTATCTATCTATCTATCTATCTATCTATCTATCTATCTATCTATCTATCTATCTATCTATCTATCTATCTCTCTATCTCCTCCAGTGGTGGGTTTCAAAAAATTTTGGAACCTCTTCTGTAGGTGTGGCCTGCTTTCCAGGTGCACTGGTGGAACCTCTTCTAACCGGTTTGGGAGATTTGACGAACCGGTTTTACCGAATAGGTGCAAACTGGCAGGAACCCACCTCTGGTGAGACCACACAGTGATCTCCCTCTCCATGTGATTCAATATCTAGGGATGGTCATCCAGAGCTTTGAGGTGAGGTACATGAGAATGCTGAGGCCACCTAGCTCTCCTGCTCCTTACCATCCAGCAACTGATGTATTGTATAACACTAGATGAAGAGGCACAATTTTGAGGTTGCGTTGGGGAATCCCAGCCATTAACTGGGCATGTTGAATCAGGCATTCTTGGTTTCGGCTTGGACAAAACACGTTATATGAGACGGGATGCTATATTAGTCCATATTTAGCAGATTATATAAGCCAGGCAACTTTAAGACTTGGCAACTTTGAGGCTTGTGGACTTCAAGTCCCAGAACTCCCCAGCCAAGCAACTTTAAGATTGTAGAACTTCAACTCCCAGGATTGGCTGGGAGTTCTGGGAGTTGAAGTCCACAAATCTTAAAGTGGCTGGTTGAGGAATTCTGGGAGTTGAAGTCCACAAGTTTTAATGTTGCTGGCTGGGGAATTCTGGGAGTTGAAGTCCACAAATCTTAAAGTGGCTGGTTGAGGAATTCTGGGAGTTGAAGTCCACAAGTTTTAATGTTGCTAGCTGGGGAATTCTGGGAGTTGAAGTCCACAAGTCTCAAAGTTTTCAACTTTGGAGGCCCCTGATACAAGCCAAAGGGGAAAGTTCTGAGACCAAATGCTCACCTTTACGGCTGCTGCCAATTCCCTCCAGGCACATGTTACGAGCGCCGGTGCACTTCACTTTGGAGATGGTCTTGTTGGAACATGCACCCCTGGAGCCCTGTCCATCCACACAGCTGTAACACTCCAGCCCGTTTGGTGCCTGGCTTTCCAGGTGCAATTCTGAAGCAGGTGGAGATACAAAGTAGGAAACATCTATGAACGTTTGTGGATCAAGATCAGGACCTTGAACTTTAGGCTGATCCCAGAGAAAGTCAAGCCAGGAGATACTTATTTACACAAATAAGATATTTCAGAGAGATTCTCTCTCCACAATGTCCTACATAAGATGCCCAAAATTCTCTTCCGTGCATACATCCTGTTAGGTAAGCTCCCCGTTGGGAGAGCAAGTGCCTTCAGAGAAGCATTGTGAGAGTTGTGTTGGGGAACACACAAACCAGCATACAGAGATACTGCAGTTTAAATAGGCTTTTACTTTTGTGGAAATAGAGGTATCAGAGTCCATCAAACAGTCCAAGTCATCCACAGATAAGACAGTCAGTCATCAATGTCTTTCAGTTAAGGGATAATCCAAATAACATAGTCCAGTATCATATAACCAGTTCGGCATTCAAAGTTTGCTAACAGTTGCAAAACTTACAATAGCTCACGGCACTTCCAGATCAAATCAGCATCTAAGAACAGAGAGAGCTAACAGTCGTTCTGGCTCCCTCTTATGGCCGATTGAGGAAAAACAGCAACCAATCACATTTTACAGTATGATTTAAAGAAACAGGTACAACATTGTTACATGATTCATATATTGCCAACCCAACCGTTAGAATTATATTCCTAACACATCCGATGCAATCCATGCTATGTTTTGAACCCTAGTCTGTTTGGAGATGGGTCATCATCTCCCACCTTTGCAAATGTCCTCCTGGCTGAGAAATTATTTGATTTTTTTTGCAAAGGGAAATGAGGAAGCGAAGAGGAGGCCAATAAGGCACCAGGCTAGAAAGCGGGAGATTGGGAATTCTAGTCCTGCCATAGGCATGAAAGCTGGCTGGGGGAACGGGACGTTGGGCCACTCACTAGGAGACGGTGAGTTCTAATCCTGTTTCAGACATAAAAGCCGGCGGGGGACTTTGAAACATTCCCTCTCGGCTAACCCACCTCGCAGAATTGTTGTTGTGGGGGGGAGAATAGGATGCAGAAGGGTTGGATACAGGGGAGGGCTGCTACAGGTTTTCCCGGGTTCAAGAGAACCCGTAGCTAGCGTTATGGCTGGTTCAGAGAACCTCAAATCCCACTCCTTGCTGGCCCCACTCACCCTACACTACCCCTCCCAGGACTCTCCACGAAGCCCGTTTTGGATGTGAGGTAAGTACACGGAGACTCAGGGAGGGCTAAAAACATCCCAGAAGTTCCAGAAAGCAGGAAATGCCCCGGAGCCTGGGGAAGACAGTTTTTACCCTCCTAGAGGCTCGAAGAAAGCCTCCAGAGCCTGGGGAAGGTGAAAACGCTCCCCCCCGCTCCGCTGTGGTGTAGGAGGACGACTAGGCCATGCCTACCATGGCCGCACCCACCCAGCAACCGTGCCCAATGCACCCACTGGGAAGAGGCTCCAGCTGTTCGTCTGCCTCTGAAGGCAGCTGATAACTGTCAGACGGCTCTGGCTCCCTCTCTGCCTCCGACACAGAGCCCTCACACTGGGAACAGGCTCCAGCTGTTCATCTGCCTCACGGATGCCTGAAGGCCGCTGATAACTTGCATATGGCTCTGGCCCCCTCTCTGCCTCTGACACAGAGCCTTCATCCGAGCCTTCCCCAGACTCCAGGACTGGCCCAGGTTCCTCCCCAACCTCCTCACTGTCTGAATATGCTGCCAGCTCCGCTGGTGGGCCACAACATAGATTAGAAGCTCTGCCGTGTTGAGGGCATTGTGAAATCCGAGCCGAGGTGGTGCAGTGGTTAGGGTGCAGTACTGCAGCCACTTCAGCTGACTGCTAGTTCTGCAGCTCGGCAGTTCAAATCTCACCGGCTCAGGGTTGACTCAGCCTTTCATCCTTCCGAGGTGGGTAAAATGAGGACCCAGATTGCTGTTGGGGGCAATATGCTGACTCTGTAGACCGCTTAGAGAGGGCTGAAGACCCCATGAAGTGGTATATAAGTCTAACTGCTATTGCTATTGCTAAATCTGTTAAATCTCTGAAACGATGACCCCGGGGGGGTCACAGATATCTAGTAGACAAACAAAGAAATGCATCCTGAAGTGACCCTCAGATTTCAAAATGATGCAGTCCTAGATACAATGTGCAATTGAGCGGGAGGATTACCTGGGGTGAAGGTGTTGCAAAGAGGAGTATTGCAGCAGCTGGCGTGGATGGTTCGGTCTCCTGAGTAAAAGCTCAAGGTATCCTCACATCGGGGGAGATTGGTGCAACCTTTCAGCTTGAGATTGGAATACGGACCTATTAAGAAGGAGGTTTGATAGAGCGGGCATTACACCCACAGCACTAAGTGTCATCCCTTCCTCGTCATTTATTTATTTATTTATTTATTTTTTGCCCAGAGACAGAAGACAATGGTTGAGTAAGGCATATCTCAACACTGGGAGGTCCTAAGTGATGGCCTTTCAGTCCAGCTTCATGAACGATTAGCCAGATCTCACAGCTTGGTCCCTTTGATTTAATGTCCCCGTTCTCTGCTTATGTAGTATCCTAAGAAATAGTTCTGGAGAACTTAGCAAAAGTTGCTCGTTCCTTGTTGATCCAAATAAAGGTATCATCCAGAGATGGAGGTTGGGTGTCGTGGTGGTAAAAGCCACCCACTGCGGTGGAATGTAGTCTGGATTTCCAGAATGGCCTCTGCATTCCAGAGGGCAAAGAGGCAGTAAAGCATGGAAAGTTTGGTTGGGAGAAAGAGAGTTAAGAAGGCTCCTTCATAGCAATTCCCAGAGTATATCTATAATGATGCAAATTGCTGCCTTACTTTGGCAAGATTCTGTCGGCAGGCGAGGAACAACAAAAGGACCTGCTCAAAAGTCACTCCACATGTCTTTCTTGGTTCTTGGGGTCTGACACCCATCCCCATATACATATAAGCTATATTCACAACCAAATCAATGACATGGGCTTCTGGCTACAACAATGTTAAGAAATCTTTTTGTGGACCAACAGCACAATTTTGATTTTTGTTTTCCTTAGGTGTGCTTCTTTGAATCTAATTTGCATATGTTCCCTTCTCATCAGCTGGGTTCCTCTAAGGCAGGGGTGTCCAGAGGTGGGTTCCTACCAGTTTGCACCTATTCGGTAGAACCGGTTTGTCAAATCTACTGAACCGGTTAGAAGAGGTTCCACCAGTGGACCCGGAAAGCAGGCCACACCTACAGAAGAGGTTCCAAACTTTTTTGAAACCCACCACTGGTCCTTGGATATGATTATTCTGCACTATCATGCTCCTATTTATAAAACTCAGTGCCTCTGTGAAAGGTAAGGATGACTACTGCGTTTGTGGTACAATCAGAACATTGCGTGTGTTGAAGTTGTTTTAACGCAAACCAAAGATGCCTTTTAAAAAACAAGTTGACATCATATTCTTATGCAGGCCAGTGCTGTGGGTGAGGGAATTTAAGGTGGTTCTGACAAGTGTCGTCGGCATCTTCATATCCGGTCACATGGGCAGCAAGCCACTCCCATCCAGGCACATGGGCGGCAAGCCACTCCCACAAAGGAGACCACACCCACAGAGTAGGTTCGAACAATTTTTGAAACCCACCACTGATGTGGTCACATGGTGGCATCACGTGATATATCAGAACTCCCCCCCCCCTTTGCTAAGCTGGTGCGGGCATGGCCAGCACATGATGGATCTGTCCCCTGGGCTGGGAGTTTGACAGCCCTGCTCTAGACTAAGGCATTTCACATGTCAGTTACGAACTTAGAAGCCACGTTGGTGTATCATGACTAATTTGAACCTTAGTTGGTTTTTGGGGAATCTTAGCATGTTGTCTGAATTCAGGTTTTTGGTTAGAAATGGTTCGGTATAATGTGCACACATGCTTCTCCAGGAAAACAGATTATTCAAATAATCAAATTTAGAACAGTGGTGCAATGCTTCCATTCATCTTAATCCAGCCATTTATCCCCATCTCCAATCTACCTACTGTATTTTTCGGAGTATAAGACGCACCAGAGTATAAGATTCACCAAGGTTTTGAAGAGGCAAATAAAAAGAAACGTTTTTGCACTCTGCAAACCTCTCAGCCTGTTATTTTCTCCCCAAAAAGGCATGAATAGCCTTTAGGGGGCTTGCAGAGTGCTTTGGGGGGGGGGAACGAGCAAAAACACGGTCCGTTTTTCTGAAAACGGGCCCGTTTTTCGTTAAAAAAAAAAAGGACATGGATAGCCTTTAGGAGGCTAGTAGAGTGCTCCTGGGGGCTGGGGGGGCAACATTGAGCAAAAAATGGCCTGTTTTTCGCTCATTTCTGCCCTCCCCAGCCCCCTGGAGCACTCTATAAGCCTCCTAAAGGCTATGCATGGTCATTTTGGTGAAGGGGGCGGGGTTTCAGGAGGCAAAAAATGCTGTATTCAGTGTATAAGACGCACCCAGATTTTCAGCCTCTTTTTTGAGGGAAAAAGGTGCGTCTTATACTCCGAAAAATATGGTACCTCTTTCTTTCTTTCTTTCTTTCTTTCTTTCTTTTCCCCAGATTTTTCCTCGGCTACTTACCCAACTTCCCAGTGATGTCAAGATCCACACATTGGTCCTGATCCCCAATACAGCTGATTTGAGTGCGAGAAGCTTCAGGACACCAGGCTCCCTGGGAGGCACATGTATGACAGCGCATGTGATTGATTGGGGCAGGATGAGAGACTGGGGAGAAGCAGACAAAAGGGTGGAAATTAACCTCGAATCTCTGTTCCAGCTGTTGCACGGTTGTGATTAAGATAAAGATACGTCTCCATGGGTTCCTGATGAATATATGTCCAAAAATAGATTGCCAACATATTTTCTGGGATCTTTTTTCAGTTTTCCAGTCAAGCCTACAGTCCTGATATTTCTAGGTGGTTCCTTTTCCAAGTGCAAATCAGATCCAACCCTGCTTAGTTTCTGCAATGGAATGTGTGAATGACCATGGAGAGACAAGGGGAAGAGATGCAGCCTAGGAAACAAGTAGATAAGAGAGGGAGGAGCCCCCAGTGGCTTAATGGACAGAGAAAGAAACAAGGAAAGGACCTTCCCTTATAGATCAAGCAATTAAAAAGTCTGAAATACTTTCGGAAGTCAAGAACAAATTCTTCTTCCAACTCAGCTGCCCCAAGTCTTGCAACAATATCCCCACTCAATACAAAATAAAACAAAATAAAGGAAAGGAAAGCTAGACATTTGGTTCTTGTCAATTTCATCTTCCCCACCCCACTAAAAAACTACTAAGGGGAACTGCAAAGCTATGAAGCCGTCATTCCCCTTATAAGACCTAAAGCTCAGAAGTTTGGAAAGACAAAGGGGAAGAGCTCCCTCTAATGGAGGAATAGAGCCACAGCCTCTTAAAAACAAAATTCCTTGCTTGGCGACAAACGAAAAGTGCAGTTGAGTCAGAATCGGTTCTTTTTCTTCAACTGTTGGAGAAACCGAGCTGGAAGACCAATATCTGAAGCTGCTTTCAAGCTGGCAGAGAATATCCATGGAGTGCCAGCCCAGCTCAACTCAAACGAATGTTTCGTTTTCATACTTTCTACCAGCCCACTGAAAATGCGGTGAGCTGTACTTTAATTCAAAATGCCAGTTTGATCTAGTGGTTAAAGTACCAGGCTAGAAATCAAGAGACTGGGAGTTCTAGTCCTGCCTTAGAAAGCCGACTGGATGACTTCTAGTCCTGCTTTAGGTATCAAAGCAGGCTGGGTGACTTTCAGCCAAACACCAGAAGACAGTGAGTTCCAGTCCCGTCTTAGGCATGAAAGGTGGCTGAGTGGCTTTGGGTCAAACACCAGGAGACAGTGAGTTCTAGTCCCACTTTAGGCATGACAGGTGGCTGAGTGGCTTTGGGCCAAACACCAGGAGACAGTGAGTTCTAGTCCCACCTTAGACATGAAAGGTGGCTGAGTGGCTTTGGGCCAAACACCCAAAGGTGATGAGTTGTAGTTCCATCTTAGGCATGAAAGGTGGCTGAGTGCCTTTGAGTCAAACACCAGGAGACAGAGATTTCTAGTCCCATCTTAGGCATGAAAGTTGGCTGAGTGTCTTTGGGTCAAACACCAGGAGACAATGAGTTCTAGTCCCACCTTAGGCATGAAAGGTGGCTGAGTGGCTTTGGGACAAATACCAGGAGGTGATGAGTTGTAGTTCCATTTTAGGCCTGAAAGGTGGCTGGGTAACGTTCGGCCAAACACCAGGAGGCAGTGAGTTCTAGTCCCACTTTAGGGACTATGAAAGCCCACTGGATGCCTTTAGGCCAGTCGCTCTCTCTTATCTCAACCCTCCTCAAGGGTTATTGCTGTGGGGAAAATAGGAGGTGGAAGGAGAATTAGATATATTCGCTGTCAAGTTATTTTTAAAAATAATAAAGGTGGGATAAAAATAAAAAACGAGTGAATAAATAAGTAAGAGTCATTTCTGAAGTCACGTTAGCTCCTATACTCTTCCCTTCACCTGGGAATGTTGCATCTTTCAGAAGAGCCACAATGTCTACGGTGTCCTGGGGTCTTTCTACTTTCGGAAACAGGACCCCCCCCCTGGCCCAGTTCAAAGGGACTTCAGGACTCACCAAAGTAGGTCTCGTTGTTACAGCCATCCTCCGCGCAAAAGTTTGCTTGGTACAAGAGAGTCATCAGATGCGAAGTCATGGAAAAAGATTCAAAGGGATAGAGATGCCGAGCGCAGCCTTTCCTCACGGTCTGGAATTCCAGAAAAGCTGAGTGGGGGGGAGTAGAAGATGGAAAGATTATTTTTTTTCAGGCTGGACAATTCACGACACAGTCAAGGTAGACAAGACTTGGGAGAGTGGAGAAGATAGTCTCTAGATATATTGTTTGGTTTTTTCCCCCAATACTTCCTTCTCCTCTTTCCCACCCTCTCTACGATCCTGGCACTTTGCCCCAAATCCATCGGGTGCTTCCCCATCGGTTCACTGGAGGGCGAACATCACAGCTCGCTTTCCAGAGGAAGCTGCAAAGGAAGTGACATCAGAAACAATTGCCACTCTAGGATGCTGCACTCGTTCTCCTTAATGGCCCAGGCATTCCAGAGTTATGCTGGAACACACAGACACACACACAAACACACACATACACACACACCAGAGGTGTCTTACACTCCCCCCACCCCCAAGAATTTGTTTCCAGTGGTTAAGTCATCTCTGTACCAAGTTTGGTTGAAATTGCTCAAGGCGCTCCAGAGTTATGCCTGGAACATACATACATACATACATACATGCATGTATGCATGCATGCATGCATACAACCTTTTATATATAGATAGATTTGTCTATTTTACAAATAGACCTCTCTTTTTTTGAATTCCTGTGTTTGGCTTTGGAAGACAATATCCTTTCCTGCAATGCAGAGGTCTCCAAACATGAAGACTTATGGACTTCAACTCCCAGAATTCCCCAGCCAGCTGGGAGTTGAAGTCCACAAGTCTTCAAGTTGCCAGGTTTGGAGATCCCTACTGTAACGGAATGTGAGAAAGACCTTGGGAGACAGGCAAAGAGATGCTGCCAAGGGAACGGTCAGATAAGAGACAGGATAGCCCACAACTGGACAGTGGGTGGGGCAAGAAGCTCAGAAAAGACCTTCCCTAATTCTAGGGCTGTAAAGGAAGCTGTGGGTGGAGGATTGAACTTTCAGACTTGACAGATTCTGCCAAGATAACTTTACAATAAAGTGGAACTAGCTCATCTGGTTGCAATTCCTATCTGATATACCCTGGGATGCCAACAGCCAGTCTGAAAATATAATTTACCCCATGTACTGCTCAAGAAACTAGAGAGGGTTTCTTCTGAGCCACTGCCTCACCCACTATACAGCTGCAAGCTGTGCTGCCTTTTATCTAACCATTCTCTTCCCTTTTCATTGCCCTGTCTCCCAAGGCCTTTCCTTTTGCATCTTGGAGCGGAGGGAAGGGGCGCGACAAACGGGTATGCAACAGCAACCTTTATTAAAAACAGAGTGACTACGATTCAACGTGGCGTGGTTCGCGCCAAACATTTATACCTCCGGGTTTGAACGAGGAGCCAATGGGGCGTCGAGTAGCTCGACCAATCAGGGCGAGGATTGAACCGGCTCCGCCCGGGAACCAATCAGAAGGGAGTCCTTTATTCCCGCGCTTGTATTTCCCGCGCTAGTATTCAACACCCCTCCCCCCCCTAGTCAAAGAGTTCCCTTAGGAAGGGCAAACATAGTCTTGTAAGTAGGTGGGACGGTGACGTTCTCGTCCCGACCTTCGTGGCTCCCCGGCGGTTGTCGTCGGGGGGGGAACCGCCGGCGGAGGTGTGTCCGTGGCGGGGCGGTGAATCTGCGACGCGGCCCCGTGAGATGGCGCTGGCCCCGGGCCCCGTGCCCGATGTCCATTTGTCCGGGGTGGCGTCTCCGTGGCAACAGGAGTGTCCGACAGTGGCCCCGTGCAGTCCGGTTGGGGTGTAGGTTCAGAGTCTCGATAAGGGCTTCGAGGAAGGGAGTAGCCGGGTGAGGCGCGTTTGTCCGAAAAGTTCGCATCGGCTTGTCCCCCGTTCCCCGGGTGGAGGCGGTCCGTTGGGGGGAAGGTCATCGAGGGTGGCTCATGCTGAGAGCGGGTGTCTGAGAGGCTCGGGCCGTCTGTTTCCGCGGGGAGGCGCCGCCTTAACTGGTCCACGTGGCGCCTCCATTGTGTTCCATCGGCCAGGCCAACCCTGAAGGAACAGGGGCCCGTCAGAGCTATGATGGTTGCGGGAACCCACCGTGGATCCCCAGAAAAGGAGCGGGCCCATACAGGATCCCCTAACTTAAACGCGTGGGAAGGAAGTGCCCCCAGGTTGCTCGGCAGATCCCCTGCGTAAAGTGGATGGAGCCTGTCTAGGGGGGTTCGCAATCTCCTACCCATCAAGAGCTCCGCGGGGCTTTTATTAGTCGTTGGGCAGGGTATGGAGTGCTGGCTCAAGAGGTAAGCCACCACTCTTTCTTGCCAGTCGCCCTGGTCCATGCGGCCCAAAGCTTCTTTGGCTGAGCGAACTGCGCGCTCCGCCCGGCCGTTACTAGCTGGGTGATAAGGGGCTGTGGCTGCGTGTCTGATTCCTTGTTCGGCCAGGAATTCTTGGAACGTGGTGGAGGTAAACTGGGGCCCATTATCTGAGACTATCACATCCGGTAACCCATGGGTGGCGAACATCTTACGAAGGGCCCTCACTGTACTCTCTGCTGTGGTGGAGGTCATGATTACCAGCTCCACCCACTTGGAGTAAGCATCGACTACTATCATGAAGTTTCGGCCGCGGAAGGGGCCGGCAAAGTCAATGTGTAAACGGGACCATGGGCCTCTAGGGATTTCCCACTCATGGGGGGCGGCTGTGGGGGGATTCGGTCTAGAGTTTTGGCAGATCCTGCATCGGCCTACGTAGTCTGCAATTTCCGAATCTAGCAAGGGCCACCACACATAGCTACGGGCTAAGGCTTTCATTCGCGCTATGCCTGGGTGGTTTTTGTGGAGTGCGGGCAGGATTCGTGCCCGCAGGGCTGTGGGGATCACTACCCTATCCCCCCAAACAAGACAACCCCCGTGAAGGGCGAGTTCGGCTTGTCGTGCTTTAAATGGTCGGAATCCTTCCGCTACCTTTTCCGCGGGCCAACCCCTCAAAACCCATGAAGCTACTTGGGATAGAACGGGGTCAGCCTTTGTGCACGCTGCGACGTCCGCGGCAGAGACGGGGAGGTCGGATTCGGCGATGGACAAAATGGAGAGAGCGGGCACGTGGGCTGTGTCCGTCTCTGGCAAAGGGCAACGGCTCAGGGCGTCTGCGTGCCCTAGCTGCTTACCCGGACGGTATAACAGCGTATACGAATACGCCGTTAGGAACTCCGTCCAGCGTGTCATGCGGGGAGACAAAATGGGGGGGGGGGTTGGCTTGTCGCCTGCCAGTAGCCCCAGGAGCGGCTTGTGATCCGTGACAAGGGTGAAATTCCTACCATAGAGGTAGTCATGGAACCGCTTAATGCCGGACACTGCAGCCAGGGCTTCTTTATCGATTTGGCTATAGTTCCGCTCCGTGGAGGAGAGTGTCCGGGAATAGAAAGCTATGGGGGCCTCTGAGCCGTTCGGGAGGGCATGGCTCAGGACCGCCCCTATGCCGTAAGGAGAGGCGTCGCAAGTCAGAACTAGGGGCATCCTATCGCTATATTGAATTAGGACTGCCGACGAGGTCAAAATGTCTTTTATAGCCACGAACGCGTGCGCTTCACGGCTACCCCATTGCCAGGCCGCTGACCGGTCAAGCAGTCGGTGTAGCGGCTCAGCTAGCGACGCCTTGTGGGGAATAAAAGGGGCGTAGAAGTTTAAAAGCCCCAGGAACGCCTGCAATTCCGTCCTAGAGGTGGGTGCAGGTGCGTTTTTGATGGCGGCGACTTTGGAAGGAGTGGGGTGGATGCCTTGGGCATCGATGAGGAACCCCAAGAATTCTACTTTGGGAACAGCAATTTCGCATTTGCTGCGCTTTAGTTTCAGTCCTGCCTCCCTAAAACGTGTGAGAACCTCCCGCAGTATTTTCAGGAGTTCCGAATGGCTGGGGGCTGCGACCAGGACGTCGTCGAAGTAGGGAACGACGCCTGGGAGTCCGTGGAGCAACCGCTCCATAAGGCTCTGAAAAATCCCCGGGGCAAACGAAACGCCGAATTGGAGGCGGCGGCAACGGAAGGCCCCGCGGTGGGTGACGATGGTCTGGGCTGTAGCCGCATCGTCGTCTACGGGAAGCTGCTGGTAGGCCTGTGCCATATCTAGCTTGGCGAAAATGCGGCCTTGCCCTAAGGAGTGGAGTAGGTGTTGCACTACGGGAACCGGATATGGGTTTGCCTGCAGGGCCAAATTGATGGTCGACTTATAGTCGGCACATATTCTCACCGATCCGTCGGGTTTGACCGGGAGGACTATGGGGGTTTCCCAACGGGCGTGATCTACGGGCTCGATTACCCCCTGCTCTATAAGCTTATCAAGTTCAGCGTCTACCTTTGCTCTCAATGCGAAGGGGACCCTGCGTGCCTTCAGCCTAATGGGGGCGACCTGGGGATCGAGGCAGAGGGAAATGGGGGTGCCCTTATAACAGCCCAATTTCCCATCGAACACATCTGCGAACTCATCTAGAACGCTATCTACGGTGAGGGGGACTACCCTGTGCACCCCCTCTATGGTGAGGCCCAAGGCGGGAAACCAATCCAACCCAAGGAGAGCGGGCAGATCGTTCCTGACGATTAGAACTGGGAGTTTCCCCTTAAAGTCTCCGTATTCCACCTGGATGTGGAATATTCCTGCCGTGGGAATCCCATTTCCCTGATAGTCTAGGAGGGAGACCCCGACGGGGCGCAAATGGCTCTGGGGAACCCCGGGACAAAGGCGGGAAAACAGGGCCCAAGATAGGAGAGAACGGGAAGACCCGGAATCCACCTCCATTCGACAAAGCTGACCTTCGAGTCGGACGGCGGTGCTGATTTTGCGATCGCCGGCGGGAACGTGGGAAGCCTGGTAGACCACGCAGTCGGCGCTGGAGGGCTGGTAGGTTGAGTGGCAGTCCTCAGTTCGCCTCGCAGGACGTGGCTGTTGCCGGCGTTGCGGTGCCTGGCGCTGGTCGCTGGGCTGCATGAACGATGGGGCTGGCACGAGAGCCCGGCAGACCCTGGCGAGGTGTCCTTCTCCTTGGCAGCGGCGGCAGACGGCGGAACGGAACGGGCAGGATGCGCGGCTGTGGCGGCCGCCGCATCCGCGGCAAGGTGCGTTTGAGACTGGCTGAGCGGGCGTCGGTGGTTGCTGGTGTGGCCTCCGCTTCGGCTGCGTCCTCATTTGTCCGACTGTTTCCTCCTC
Organism: Thamnophis sirtalis; assembly: GCF_051295495.1. Classification (NCBI taxonomy): domain Eukaryota; kingdom Metazoa; phylum Chordata; class Lepidosauria; order Squamata; family Natricidae; genus Thamnophis; species Thamnophis sirtalis. Next base: position 7,144,732 of record NW_028261393.1, read on the forward strand.
CTCGTCTTCAGCAGGAGAGAGGTCGTCGACGAGGTTCGTCTGGGTGGAAGGCCCCGCGGCGGTTTGCGCG